>NC_134779.1:53566122-53641122 GCF_046742065.1 Oratosquilla oratoria
ATGCTGTAATGACTGTCATTTATTTTAAATTATTTGTTTGTTATTGTTTGTCTGTTATTAGCTTGATTTTCGTTTGTTATTAGTTATATGTCAATTTATTGTTATTTGCTATTTGCCTGCTTTTTGCTATTTGACTATACCTATGCATTTATTTGTTTTATTTATTATTATTTGTGTTGTTATAATTTTTATTTGTTTATTTATTTATCATTATCATTTATATTTTTTTCATTCGACCTAGTTATGGACCAAAAGGTCTCTGTCGGCATGCTCCGCCTTTGTAGTCCCTTGTAGCCTTTGTAGAGTCTATACCTGCCCGAACCTTTACATCGTAGTGGTCCACAAGTTAAACTAAATTCAGTTCCTGAACAGAGACAATGACCTCGCTCACTTGAACTCCGATCCCAAGAGAGAGAACAACAACCTCACTAATGTTTCTTTGGTGCAGACGGTGCTGCAACTTGCTGCACTTTTATCAAACTAAGTTTAGTGTAATAAAAAGGAACTTGAAAAAGATTCTATTACATCTGGACGACACTTAACCTCTACTTGTTGTACAGTATTAAATGCCAATGGCTAGCAATGGGTAATTCACTATGAAAATTAATAAATAATACAATTATGTTATGGATGTTCACTGGCCTAGCAGGTTAGAGCGTCGCTATTAGCAGAGGAGGTCAAAGGTGACGGCAGTTCGGACACTGATGCCAGCGAGTTGGACCAAGGATGTGGTTCATTAAACTCCATGCTACAAAGTCCTCTGTAAGGGGCACTGTCCTAGCCTCCTGACAAGGAGAGTTCGCGAAAAATAATACATAAAGTATCCTAAAATCTCTTAATGAAACCCAATATTAAAATGTGGTTCAGATTTTTCTTTTCTAGGTCCTGAGGAGAAGATAAAGAAGAAGAAGAGGAGGAGGAAGAGGGGGGGAGGAGGAGGAGGAGGAGGAGGAGGAGGAGGAGGAGGAAAAGTAAGAGGACTTCAGGGAAAAGGAAATAAAAGAGAGGACGAGAAAAAAAGGAAGACCAGAAGAAGCATAGCCAGAAGAAAAAGAAAGTGAATGAAGATGAAGATGATGATGACGAAGAGGAGGAGTGAGGGGAGGAGGGGGGGAGGAGGAGGAGGAGGAGGAGGAGGAGGAGGAGGAGGAGGCGGGAGGAGGAGGAGGAGGAGGAATGCAGGGGGTTAGGGAGGGAGGGAGGGAGGTGTGTATCCTCCCAAAAGAGGAGATGAAAGAGTTTTAAATCAAGGGAGAAGTATTGAACTTCGGGAACGGGAGATGAGGAAATGTCGGCCGCCACACGCCATTATGGAAAACACAAAAGCAACTCCGGGATTGGAAAACGCAACGAACCACACACACACACACGACAACTCCCGATTGGGAAGACAACATCGAGAACAGTCTGATTGGGTCGATGATGATGATGATGAGGAGGAGGAGGAGGTATATATCCTCCTCATGGGGTACAGCTACATGACGATAATGATGGTGATGACGATGAGGAACATACCCTCCCGATGAGGAATAGACACGATGATGATGATGATGATGATGAAGAGGAGGTATATATGCTCCTGATGGGGTACAGCTACATGATGATGATGATGATGATGATGATGATGATGATGATGACGAGGCATATACGCTCCCGATGAGGAATAGACACGATGGTGGTGGTGGTGGTGTTGATGATGATGATGATGATGATGATGATGATGATGATGATGATGATGATGACGACGAGGTACATACGCTCCCGATGAGGAATAAACACAATGGTGGTGATGATGATGATGATGACGACGACGATGAGGTACACATGCTCCTGATGAGGTATAGACACGATGATGATGATGATGATAATGATGACGATGTATATATGTACCTGATGAGGAACAGGTACATGATAATGATGATGATGATGATGATAATGATGATGATGATGATGATGATGATAATGATGGTTATGATGGCGGCGATGATGATCATAATGATGAAATACACATTTCTGATGCGTTAACGCCAATCACTATTCCAATGACTGTTTACGTGATGATGAGGAATAGGTCTCCAATCAAGTAATGACCGATTCACCTGTGATGGGGAGACACAATTCTGATGAGGTACATGACACCCAATCCCGAAAGATTAGAGAAACGGCAGTGATTGGTCCCCTGATGATGCAGTTCTCGTCCATACATGATGAGGCTGTGATTGGTTAGCTAAAGATGCATATGTCACTGATTGGTAAATGAAGAGGCTTCTTATACGAGAGACGTGATGAGGAACATATATGATTGGTTAAAATTATCCCTAGTGATGCTACATTTAACCAGCGTTTCTATCCTTTGGTACACTATCGCATCGTAGAGGTGTTTGAGGCCTCGTTTACACGGGGCAAGTCAAGTGTGCAAATTACTTGAAATGGAGAAGAACGCGAGCTAGTACAAGTACACACAGGCCAAGTCAGAGACGAGTGGACTGTGTGAACATGTACTTGCTCGCTTTACTCTCCAGTTCAAGTAACTTGCACACTTGAATTGCCTGTCAACTTGCCCTGTATAAACGAGGTTGAAGGCATAAGAACGGGGGAAAAGAGAGAGAGAGAGAGAGAGAGAGAGAGAGAGAGAGAGAGAGAGAGAGAGAGAGAGAGAGAGAGAGAGAGAGGGAGGTAATACGTGTTGAAAGTGATCAGTGTTTTTTGCTCAAGAAGAAGTCTCCAACCATACAGGAATGCTGCGTGAGTCTGGTCCATATGGGTGTTGCTAGAGTTCCTGAGATAGTGACTGCATTAACTTGCGCAGTCACTTCTTTGTAAAGGGCCCATTATGCTGTGTTGATGTGGACATGCTTACGCCTCATTTATCTTAAGTTGGCGAAAGTGCCTCACCCCTTACATACTGGGTGGCACTTTCCCTCTTATTCTGACTCCCGTCAGGTGATTTTTATTCACCCCCGTGACATCCTTTCGGTACTAAAGGGGCTACGATTGCACACAAGCCCCTCCCCCAAAGTGAATGATTGGTGCGATGACGAAGAGTGAATGACGTCACTTCTGGGAGAGTTCGAGTGTGTAAATACATGCATATTCAAACGACAGAATTTTGGATAATCACGCTTGCCAATCAGCTACAAGGGGGCATTGCTTCTGAAGGAGCAGACTTACGCCAATCAGAGCAGGGTTTATGTTGAAAGAGGCGGGGCTAGAGACGAAAAGGGAGGAGCTTATGTTGAAAGGGGGAGGGGTTTATGTTGAAACGGGAGGGCTTATGTTGAAAGCGGGAAGCTCATGTTCAAAGGGGAGGGTTTATGTTGAAAGCGGGACAGGTTTGTGTTGAAAGAGGCTGGGCTAAAGATGAAAGGGGAGGGGCTTATGTTGAAAGGGGAGGGGCTTACGTTGAAAGGGGTTTATGTTGAAACGGGAGGGCTTATGTTGAAAGCGGGAAGCTCATGTTCAAAGGGGAGGGCTTATGTTGAAAGGGGACAGGTTTGTGTTGAAAGTGGCTGGGCTAAAGATGAAAGGGGAGGGGCTTATGTTGAAAGGAGAGGGGGCTTATGTTGAAAGGAGAGGGGCTTATGTTGAAAGGGAAGGGGCTTACGTTGAAAGGGGAGGGGTTTATGTTGAAACGGGAGGGCTTATGTTGAAAGCGAGAAGCTCATACTCAAAGGGGAGGGTTTAAGTTGAAAGGGGACAGGTTTGTGTTGAAAGAGGCTGAGCTAAAAATGAAAGGGGAGGGTCTTATGTTGAAAGGGGAGGGTCTTATGTTGAAAGGGGAGGGGCTTACGTTGAAAGGGGAGGGGGTTATGTTGAAACGGGGACAGGTTTGTGTTGAAAGAGGCTGGACTAAAGACGAAAGGGGAGGGGCTTACGTTGAAAGGGGGAGGGGTTTATATTGAAACGGGAGGGCTTATGTTGAAAGGGGGAAGTCCATGTTCAAAAAGGAGGGTTTATGTTGAAAGGGGGACAGGTTTCTTTTGAAAGAGGCTGGGCTAAAGATGAAAGGGGAGGGCCTTACGATGAAAAGGGAGGAGCTAATACTTAGAGGGGCCAGGCCTCTGCCCAAATTTGGATGGTGACTGGACCTACCCCAAGAGACCTTCGGGCTAAATCTAGTGTCTTCGCCTCTCTGTCTTTTTCTATTACTTCTTCCTCCTCTTCCTAATTAATTCTAATCAGGCCTGATGACTAGCCTTCGGAGTGCGCTGGCGAAGGAACGAGAGGCATACAAAGACATCCCATAACAGGAAGACTTTAAGAGAGGAGCGACAAAGATTAAGATATTGAAAGTACGAGTGAATGAGAAAGAGAGAGAGAGAGAGAGTGGGAGGGTGAAAGAGAGTGGGAGGGAGAGAGAGAGAGAGTGGAAGAGGGAGAGTGGAAGGGAGAGAAGAGAAAGAGAGAAATAGAGAAAGAAGAGTGTGGAAGGGAGAGAAGAAAGAGAGTAAAAGAGAGAGTGGGAGAGAAGAGAGAAGGGGGAGAGAGGGGAGAGAAAAAGAGAGAGAGAGAGAGAGAGAGAGAGAGAGAGAGAGAGAGAGAGAGAGAGAGAGAGAGAGCCCTTCCCTTACGAAATTATTACACGCAGCTGAATAAAATCACCTGGCGACGGAGGAGACTACAGGACAAGTACCATCCGGTACGGAAGGGTTGATTGCGATTTAACTCATCTGACAGTCCCAAATCCCACCCCCAAAAGAAAAAAAAATAAATATATAATAATAATAATTAAATAACAAAAATAAATAAATAAAAACTGGAAACATGTTATCAACGCACTTACTCGTACATAAAATATAAACACAAACATTGCTGTAAAACCCGGTTTCGAAAATATTCAGTATCTAATCATTCATTCATTTATCAGTTCGTTCATTTGTTTATCTTTGCTTGTTTATCTATTTCCTCATTTTTGAAAAGCTCATCGAACCATAAGCATCAGCCACGCACACACACACAAACACACTCGGTGGCGCAGTTGGTAGAGCACTGGACTGGGAAGTACGATGGTGCTCACAGTACCCAGTTCGAATCCTGCCCAGGGCCGAAATTATTTCGGTATCGCTGTGCTTCGGGTCGTTACTCTGACTCTCGTGGGCGGGGAGTTGGGTGTGTGTGTGTGTGTGAAAGGTCATAGCATTACCCATAGATCGGTCATACGAGCTTTGAGCTCTCTTCCGAGAGAGAAATACCTGTCGATCACGAGTCCAACACGTGATTCAAAAGACCAAAGACCAAGGTGAATACACACACACTCGTGGCGCAGTTGGTAGAGTTCCCGGCTGCCACTATGGTGGTCCGGATTCGAATCCCATCCAGGGCTAAACTAATTTCAGTATCGCTGCGCTGCAGGTTGTTACTCCAACTCTCGTGGGCGGGGAGTTTGTTGTGTTAGTGTAAGGTCACAGCATTACCCATAGATCGGTCATACATGAGCTCTGAGCTCTCTTTCGGAAGGGAAATAGCTGTCAATCACGAGTCCAACGCGTGATCCAAGACCATGGTGAATCACACACACGTGACTTGCTGGTGTAGTGGTTAGGGTCTAAACATTTCCTGAAGTGGTCTGAGATCTACCCCCACTCAATGACTAGAAAGCTTCAGTACCATAGAACCGTTACTGTTCCATCTTGAGCAAGGGAAGGAAGCATGTGTGTGAGGTCACGGCACTTGTCTATATATCGGAGTGTAATAGCTGTCGATCATGAGTCCAGCACGTGATCCAAGACCATGATGAAAGAAACACAATATACATCATACGCAATCACAGAACATACATGTACACACAGATGAACGCAACACATGTACACAAATCACTCACGGAACATTCTTGTACACTTTCATTACGTACACGTACACGAACATATGTATACAACATACACACACACACACACACAAAGATGCACGTACATGAATGTCACATACATCACACGCACACAAACGCAAATACATAAAACACACACACACACACACACACACGGATACATCTACATGAATGTAACACATATCACACGTACACGCACACAAACACACACGTACACACACACATACACACAAAGAAAGATCCACCTACATGAATGTAACATATCATACGTACACGCACACACACGTACACACACACACACACACACACAGAAAGATACACCTACACCTACATGAATGTAACATACATCATACGTACACGCACACAAATACACATGCATACAACACACACACGTACACACAGATATACATCCACACGAATGTAATATAAAATATACGTACACGCACGCAAGCACACGAGTATGACCTGCACATATATCCACATGAATACTACGCACGCGCACACACACACACACATACACATACACACACACACACACACACACACACACACTCCGTGGCGCTGTGAGTAAGGTTCTCGCCTGCCACTACGGCGGTCCGGGTTAGACTCCCGCCCAAGGCTAAAGTAATTTCAGTATAGCTGCGCTGCGGGGTGTTACTCCAACTCTCGTGGGCGGGGACTAGAGGGCGTGTGTGGGTGTAAGGTCACAGTATAACCCATAGATCGGATATACGAGCTCTGAGCTCTCATCCGGGAGGTTAATAACTGTCGATCACGAGTCCAACACGTGATCCAAGACCATGGTGAATCACACCCACACACACATATATATAATATACCTACAGGGCTGATACACACACAGTGAACACCACATAACACATCACACCTGTCCATGCACGACCAAGCAGGTGTTCAGCAGTGGCACCTGATCAGTGCCAATGCAGGCACTGCATATGCATGCAAGTTGCATGCTTGCATGCAAATTGTCCATCTCATCGATTGGGGTTGGCATACGTCACAGCGCCTCACGGAAGCCCCGCCCCGTCCAGACCCCGCATTTTCCTCTGTCCCTTATCATTCGCTCGCTCGCTGGCTCGTTGACTGCCTCTCCGTCGAGTCCCGAGTTCACTACCCGGCAGACGTATCCTGATGTCATGGCCTAGGCGAGTATGACATCAGCAGTATCCAACGCTTTTATCCTCGGGGGGCACTGTCGCACCGGAGAGTCCTAGAGGTGGCCAAGGGGAAAGGTTTGAGGAAGGGTAAGAGAGAGAGTGAAGACGGACATCAGAAGTTGCGTGGCTCTGGTCCGTAGGGGTGTCCCCAAAGTAAGTGGGCGTGTGTGTGTATACATATATATATATGTGCGTGCGTGTGTGTGTGTGTGTGTGTGTGTGTGTGTGTGTGTGTCCCTCCTGAAATATCGACTACATAAAATAAACAGCCGATACGGAATACGACCTACACGAAGGTCCCTTTTTCAGATCAGTGGGAAGGGGAAAGGGGGAGGACGGGGAAGGGGAGGGTGAAGGGGGTGAGGGGGGAAGGGGGTAAGGGGGGGAAGGGGGTGACTCAACCGATGGTCAGTCAATACCTGGAGTGCCATGCAGGTCATGACAGGGTTCCACTTGGTCGATGCACATATATCCACATGAATTCTACACACACACACACACACACACACACACACACACACACACACACACACACAATGTATCTATGGTGCTACTACGCACACAGTGAACACTACATAACATATCACACCTTTCCATGACCGCGATTTGACCTAGCGTTGCCATGATGACCTTCAAGGAATCAAGAGACAGATCATAAACGCGTCTTTGTGACCTCAACATCCTATGCGCAGTGTCTGGGGTGCCTTGCTGGCCAACAAGGTGAAGGTGTGCCTCAGTTATTTTGTTCTGGCTAATGCCAGACGATCTTAATTAGCTGCGGGAACGGAGGAGGGACGGGAGGATTGCTCCTAGCAAAAAAAAAAAAAAAAAAAAAAAAAAAAAAAAAAAAAAAAAAAAAAAAAAAAAAAAAAAAAAAAAAAGAGAGAGAGAGAGAGAGAGAGAGAGAGAGAGAGAGAGAGAGAGGAGGGGGAAGGGCTGACACACTTGGACCATTTAGACTTCTTTCGATAGTTTCATTATGTCTAAAACCAGACGATTTTTTCAGCTTGAGGACGTCCGCGGTCAAACCCTCTTCATTTCATTCCCTGGGTCTTCCCCCTTTCACCTGGATAAAATCGTCTGGCGACAGACAGGCAAAGGAAACACACAAGCCGAGTGAGGTGGATGTTATAAGGGCTAATTTGCTATGACAAAATATATTATTACTAGTTCTTACGTCCTCTTGGCCATATGGTGCAGGGGTTAATATATAAATATATATATATATATATATATATATATATACAGTTTTTATTGCATATATATATATATATATATATATATATATATATATATATATATATATATATATATATATATATATATATATATATGAGGTGGGGGTGTCACCAGTGCAGCCAACCAAAAGATTCAATAGTTCCTTGGAGCTCGCTAATTGGTCGGTTCAGTCAGGCGAATCCACGTGACGTCATGCGCCCGGTGAATCAAAATAACTTTTAGTGGGCAGATCACCTCCATACCTCGACATAACGAAACTGGTGCTGGACGTTTCTTTGATGTTACAATCTCCATCGTTTGTGACGTCATATATGACGTAAAAATAAACGTGGAAACATGACGTCATACGTGACGTCACTACACATAGGAAACAATAACGTCACCTGACCTCATAACTACCATGGGGGTAAATGACGTCATGACGTGGCATTACTTAGATTGGAAATGCGACGTCACCATATGACGTCATCATATCCGTGACGTCATTCTTTTCGCGAAATATAATAACGACGTCACACACGGACACAGAAGCATTGGAAGAGCGAACTGGGTCAACTGCTGAGCGTACCTATATGAAACTGGGATCGTTCCTTTATGAAACAGTGACTAAATCTTCTGAAATCCTGACCGATACTTTACGGAACAATGACCGATCCATTACGATATCCTGACCGAATTTTTCTGAAACCATGACTAAACCTTTTTGAAACCCTGTAAAAAAAAAAAGTGAAACCAGTGGAATATATTTTTTCTTCCTCCGTGACTGGACATAGGCCTGCATTATTCCCATACTTCATCCCACGAACCAGGAGCGGCACAAAGCTGAACAATATATATATATATATATATATATATATATATATATATATATATATATATATATATATATATACATATATATATATATATATATATATATATATATATATATATATATATATATGCGTGTGTGTGTGTGTGTGTGTGTGTGTGCACCGTCGAGCCGTGTGTGCGTGTGTGTGTGTGTGTGTGTGTGTGTGTGTGTGTGCGCGCGCGCATCTGCATGGGGAGCAGGGGTGGGGAGGACTCTTCAACCGAACAGCCATGCATGACATTATTAAAGAAAACATTTCCAAACGGAATTCCTCATTCAGAATGTCTTTGTCCTTTCATTACAATATCGATTTTATTCATGAAAATGTTATCAAATGACTTTGCACGAAACCTGCACAAAAGTAATTATGATGTTCATAATGATGATCGCTGTTAACAAGGCTCCATTAACAATGACAAAGCAATGAACAATTAGCAATGGCAAAGCGAAACTACCCTTCCATTACCCACTTCCGCAATTATTCTATTTCCTATTACTACAATTACTACTGCAATTATTAATACTACAACTATTGTTATTATTACTACTGTAGACAAGTGTTTGGATCTACATTGGTTGGAGGCGTTGGAGAGACACTTTGGCTTCTTTTCTTTGTTTCGTCGCCTCCGTCACTCGTGTTTTCCATCGAAGAAAACGATGGCGGTTGCCAACAATATAATAATTTTTACAATTGCATACATATTCCGTCTGTCTACTTACCGATTATTACATTATGGAACTGAGTATAAACAGTACTAAACTCTCCATACATCTCTATATACAAGAAGTGATCAATTACGTTAACTGTTATCGTACGGCATTATTGTCTGTTTGAATCTGTCGGTTTGAGATGCAGAACTCTCAAATCAAGCCAATTTGACCGAGGGTCACATCACACAATAGGTAGTCCGTTAAAGGCTTGCCACTACTACCAGGATCTGACGTAGAGTAGCTAATGCATGTGCGCTCGCGTATGCACACTAGCATAGAATTAATAATACACACTCAAGGACAAGCAGAAAAGGCATTGCTTGCAACACTACTGTCGCATTGTGTACTGTGGCATGGTGTGCTGTACAATAGTGTTGTGGTGTGCCCAGACCAGCAGTGACGCTTCTTGTACAAGGACCCTTTCTTACGGCCTACAAGGCCCCTTCTCATACGACCAGCGACGCGAGAAGGTCAAGCAGGGTCACACATACCAGGCACGAACACGCTGCTACGTAGACACGAATGGCTACTCAAACAGGGATCTATTAGGAGTAAGATGGAACGTAGGTAGAAGTGCAGATATTCGGAAGCATGCCGATGTCACACTCACGTAACCGTGCCCAGAGCGCGTAGCTGCTAGGTAGAGCTGCAAACGTACATGTACTAGGCGTGGCAACGTCTTCGCCCTGTGTAGCGAAAGACGCGAAGCTTTGGAGCCCGCGTAGGCAGATACCAGTTAGACTCCCTATGCGCATAACGAGTCCTTCTGTACGCATAACCTACCGATTAATAAACGAGTAAATTGTTCTACCTTGGGCAGTACCACATTTCAATTTCAGCATGCTGGCATCTGATGTCTTAGAATTAAAGTGCATTGTGGTTGTTAATATATATATATATATATATATATATATATATATATATATATATATATATATATATATATATATATACATACACGGGTTGCTCAAATTCTTGGCAACAATTATATTATCATAACAAAAATTACACTAATTACACTTTTTGAAAAAAAATACCCTTTCACAACGCAAACAATAACAGTATTTCACTTGTGATCTGTACATGGAAAGAAGCGCTGGTAGTGTCCGAAATGATTCGATTTGCATTGTTCACTATTGCTGTTGTGTGAATTATGAATGTACCTTGATTTTTCAGACCCATTTTTTTTTTTATATAATTTTTGGACATTAATTTTGTAAAAACAGATTATTAATATGGTGGTGTTGTATGGGATTTTGGCTCTTGAAAGAATAACATCTATTTTTCATTTGAATAACCCTTATTACCAAATTATCAATGCGAAAAAAGATGTATTTACACTGTTGGGGTATGTGTGTGTATGTGTGTCTGTGTATGTATGTATCTGTGTCTATGTTAATGCAAAGGGGTCACATGAAGAATTGTCACCCCAGAACGCCCACATGAAGAATCGTCACTCGATGTGATCCCACCTGAAGAACTGTCACCCCATACGTCGAATATCAACAGAGGAATAAAGATTAGTTTAGGTTAGATTAGATTAGGTTAGGTTGGGTTGGTTTAGGTTAGGTTAGGTTGAATGAAGGTTATGATAATTGTCATCAACTTATACAAACGAAGAATCGTAAACCCAGGATGGCCCACATGAAGAATTGTCACCCTAGGATAGCCCACATGAAGAATTGTCACCCTGTCGAAGTCTGAGGTTAAAAATATGAAGATGACGGTCATTGGCGCAGGTCAAGAACGCCTTCGGCACCAACACTGATCTCTGTGGGACTCCACAAGTCACTTCCTTTCCTCATCCGTTCTCACGCATCTGTTCTTCAATAACAACCGTTCTTGTTCGTCTGTTCTCCAACTAGTTCTTCATCAATCCCAGTAGAACCTGTGTATATAATAATTTGATTTAAAATTTACTCTCTTCCCCTTCGTCTAGTCTAGTCCCTGTTGTGTGTTCGCAAAGGCTCAAACTGATGACCACCATTTTCAAGACACAACGGATAATGATAATCGGACCAAAGGAATCAACAAAGTTACAGAACTGATGACCACGTTTCAAAGTGTGAATATGTTCATAGGACACTCTGTACATAACTGAACAGTCCATGGGATTAAAAATTACACGACAAAGATAATCATGGATGCCAAAGAAGGTCAGTGTCTTGGCACAGTGTCGTGGAACATGGCCGCCTGTTGGAATCAAATTCATTATCATAACACATTCTGGTGGAAGGTGTAGCGGTACTGGACTTCCAAGAGGGAAGCTTGTTGTGATATCATTATCATTACCATTATCGTCAATGATGGTGGAGGGTTAGATGTGATGTCATTATCATTACCATCATCGTCACCATCATCATCATCATGTTCTTCACCGCTGTCATCAGAATAGACTAAATTAGTTCACTATTCTATTCATCATTCTTGTTGGAGTTGTTGTCATGTCACGGTTAGGATCATCGTTATTACCCTTTTGGCTATAGACGACTCCTCATCATCATCTTCTATGTAATATGAGAGAGAGAGAGAGAGAGAGAGAGAGAGAGAGAGAGAGAGAGAGAGAGAGAGAGAGAGAGAGAGAGAGAGAGAGAGAGAGAGAGAGAGAGAGAGAGAGAGAGGAAGAAGAAAGACAATAACAATGCTCGGGGGCAAAAACTCGGACTAACCTGCAAGCATACTTCTACTCATGGATAAAATGTGTGGTACAGGGCAACAAAAATGGATATTAAATTTCCATGAATGATATAAATACCCTCTATTACGTCTTAAAAGGGGTTTAAATAACGAACCCTCCCTCCCTACCATTACTGTCGAGAATCACCGTTGCAGGTCAACACCCTAGTCCGCCATCTTGGTTCTACGTCACTGCTGACGTCATGTCCGCTGTTAACATCAAGGTTGTTGTCTGCATTACATGTGTTATTGATGGTATATGATCAATGACAACAGTGCCTATTTGTACCAATATTTTAATTCCAACAGGAAAGAGGGGTATGATACCAACACTATTTCCAACAACCACAAAAAAAAAAAAAAAAAAAAAAAAAAAAAAAAAAAAAAAAAAAAAAAAAAAAAAAAAAAAAAAAAAAAACCTGAGTCACACATCCCACTGCCAACAGTTCATTTCCAACAGTCGTTGGAATAGGATCGTAATGCCCTGACAACAATGGCATTTCCAACAACGCAAGGGAGCAACAGGATGCTTTATTTATTATTAAGTTCCCACAACGGTTGCAAGTGAAATAACGCATCAATAAACTCATTCATTTTAACATAACACAACTCACAACCATCAACAACGAAAACAACAACAATAACAACAACAACAGCTGGAAGGGTAGTTTCAACAGCTTCAGCTGCTCAAAAGATATACAGCACACATCTAACAGCTGTAGCCCTAACAACCTAACAGCTGTAGCCCTAACAACCAGCTGTAGTTCTAACAACCACAATAACAACAACACACAAACAACTACACCGACAACACCTACCACCAGCAAACTGGAGCGACAGCGACAGCAGCAGCAGCAGCAGCTCGACACACATAGAACAGCTGTAGTTCCAACAGCTGCAGGGAAGATGCAATGCAGCTTTAAGCTGGTCGACCAGCCTCACTGACACACTACCAACGTGATCTTTCTTCGTTCTCTTATCTTCTTGGTCGTCCCGGTCCACAGGCCGCCGACAGGAGATTCTCTTCAACTTGCCGGAGAGCCCCCAACTCCCCCCTATCCCTCCCAACTACTCCCTATCCCTCACAACTCCACCCTATCCCTCCCAACTCCCCGAAACCTCCCCCTATCCCTCCCAACTCTCCCCTATCCCTCCCAACTCTCCCCTATCCCTCCCAACTCTCCCCTATTCTCCCCAACTCTCCCCTATTCTCCCCAACTCTCCCCTATTCTCCCCAACTCTCCCCTATTCTCCCCAACTCTCCCCCTATTCTCCCCAACTCTCCCCCTATTCTCCCCAACTCTCCCCCTATTCTCCCCAACTCTCCCCTATCCCTCCCAACTCTCCCCTATCCCTCCCAACTCTCCCCTATCCCTCCCAACCCCCCCTATCCCTCCCAACTACTCCCTATCCATCCAAACTCCCCCCCAAACCTCCCCCTATCCCTCCCAACTCCCTCCTAAATCTCCCTCTATCCCTCCCAACTCCCCATATCCCTCCCAACTCCCCCCAAACCTCCCCCAATCCCTCCCATCTCCCCCTATCCCTCCCAACTCCCCCAAACCTCCCTCTATCCCTCCCAACTCCCCCCTAAATCTCCCTCTATCCATCCCAACTCCCCCATCCCTCCCAATTCCCCCCAAATCTCCCTCTATCCCAACCCCTCTCTCTATCCCTCCCAACTCCCCCCCCCAAATCTCCCTATCCCTCCCAACCCCTCTCTCTATCCCTCCCAACTCCCCCCAAATCTCCCTATCCCTCCCAACCCCTCTCTCTATCCTCCCCTACTCCCCCTATCCCTCCCAACTCCCCAAAATCTCCTTATCCCTCCCAACCCCTTTCTCTATCCCTACCAACTCCCCCTCTATCCCTCCTCCCTCCCAACTCCCACTCTATCATTCTCAACCCCACTTCTGTCCCTCCCAACTCCCCTTCTATTTCCCAACTCCCCCACCTTCCTCCAGTCTCCCACTCTATCCTTCCCAACTCCCCTTCAATCCCTCCCACTCCCCCAACTCACTCCCAACTCCCCATCTGTCCATCCCAACTCCCTCACCTCTCCCAAACACTCTCCCAAGGATAGAAGCGCCGGTTACCGTTCACGAAACCATCAACACTGTCCAACTGAAAGGATGTTACTGACAAATTGCGCAGCTTGTTCTTGGGGGGGGGGGAGAAGGGAAAGACTTGAGCGTCTTTATTCTGGCTGCCGTCAGGTGATTTTTTATTGAACCGAGGGATAGGTAGCGGTCTCCTTCAAAGGTTAAATGCAATGAATTCCATCGCGACCGTCCCTGGTCATGTTTCGTTCTTCCAAGGCATTTTAAATTAGGAGAGGGAGCGGGAGAGGGACGGGGGAGAGGGAGAGGGAGAGGGAAAGAGACGGGGGAGAGAGGGTGGTAATGGAGGAAGAGGGAGTGGCAGAAGGAGAGGATGAAAGAAAGAAATAGAGAGAGAGAGAAAGAGACAAAGAGAGAGAGAAAGAGACAGACAGAGAGAGAGAGAGAGAGAGAGAGGGGGAGGGGGATCTGAGGGAGAGGGATAGGGAGTGGGAGACAGGGAGTGGGAGAGAGGGAGGGGAGAGAGAGGGAGGGGAGAGAGAGAGAGAGAGAGAGAGAGAGAGAGAGAGAGAGAGAGAGAGAGAGAGAGAGAGAGAGAGAGGGAGGAGATAGATAGAGAACAAAGGGAGGGGGTCGAAGGGAGGGATAGGGAGAGGGAGAGAGGGAGGAGAGAGAGAGACGGAGGAGAGAGAGGGGGTAGAGGGGGGAGAGAGGGGAGAGGGAGAGAGAGCGGCGAGGGAGGAGGGAGAGAGAGCGGAGAGGGAGGAGGGAGAGAGGGGAGAGGTAGAAGGAGCAGGAGGCAGGGAGGGAGAGGAGAAGGATAGGGAGGGAGAGGAGAAGGATAGGGAAGGAGAGGAGGAGGATAGGGAGGGAGAGGTAGAGGGAAAGAGAGGGAGTGGGAGAGAGGGAGTGGGAGAGAGGGAGAGAGAGAGAATGAGAGAGAAGTATGGGAAGGAAGAGGGAGAGGTAGGATGGGAGAAAAAGAGAAAAAGAAAGAGGAAGAGGAATACTGAAAAAGAATAATAGTTAAAAAGAGCAAAAAGAGAAAGAGAAATGGAGAGAAAAAAAGAGAAAACAAGAGAAAAAATGAAAAGAGAAAGAAAAAAGAGAAAAAATGAAGAGAAAGAGAAAAAAGAGAAAAAGAGAAAAAATAAACAGAAAAAAGAGAAAAAGAATAATTAAAGAAAATAGAGGTAAAGAAGTCGAAATATTCAGGACAAACTTAATGCAAATGTAAGTGGTTCACACACACACACACACACACACACACACACACACACACACACACACACACACACACACACACAACTCGTGGCGCAGTGGTTAGAGTTCCCGGCCGCCACTACGGCGGTCCGGGTTCGAATCCCGCCCAAGGCTGAAATAATTTCAGTATCGCTGCGATGCGAGTTGTTACTCCAACTCTCGTGGGCGGAGAGTTGTGTGTGTGTGTGCGTGTAAGGTCACAGCATTACCCATAGATCGGTCATATATGAGCTCTGAGCTCTCTTCCGGGAGGGAAATAGCTGTCGATCACGAGTCCAACACGTGATCCAAGACCATGGTGAATCACACACGCGCGCGCGAGCGCGCAAGCAGGCGGAGACTACGCAAGCATAACAACGCCCAGCGCGCGTACGCCTAAAGTTTGGTCGAAACAAGGTCATCATATTAAGACAACAGGGCAGGACTCGAAGTGACAAAATTAGATTTAAGATGGAAACGGGCAAGAACTGGTTTACTAATAGATTAGTTAACGAATGGAATAGACTTAGTAACCACGTAGTTAGTGAGCGCTGAAACTATCGGTTGTTTTAAGAAAAGGTTAGTTAACTTTATGGATGGGGATGACAGGTAGTAATGGATATGGAACTGCATAGTGTAGGCCTTATGGTCTCTTGCAGTCTTCATTATGTTCTTATGATAGGGGCAGGGACAGGGCACCTCAAGAAAAGCTCCATTCTTGTATATAACAAGTAGGTAAGTAAACACACACACACACACACACACACACACACACACACAGAAATACACCTTAAAAATAATAATTTTAGAATAATTCCTCGAAGACAAACAAGAACAGCAAGAGGACAAATCAGTAATAATAATAATAATAATAATAATAATAATAATAATAATAACAAAAATATTAACAATAATCATAATATCGATAATAATAATAATAATAATAATAATAATAACAATAATAAAAATATAATAATGATTATGATAATAATAATAATAACAAAAATATTAACAATAATCATAATATCGATAATAATAATAATAATAATAATAATAATAACAATAATAAAAATATAATAATGATTATGATAATAATAATATATAATAATAATTGTAACAATAACGATAATGATAATAATAATAATAAAAAGAATGATAATAATAATAATAAACAATAATAATATCAACAATAATAACTACATATACACATAACAAAAGACCCCTTTACCTTCGTAAGGCCTAATCAAGGCGGCAACAACAAAAGCAACGAGGGTCCAAGCCTGTCTGTTGCTTTATCCTTGCAACTCCAACAACAACTCCTTATAAGGACATTCGCACCCAACTGAGACAAGTTGCTGTTGTTCTTGTTGCCAACTTGATCAGACCAACTACCTTATGAAGGGTAAAATTATTTTTCGTTATGTGGATGTATTGTTATTGTTATTATTTTTGTTATTGTTATTATTATCTTAATTGCCTCTTGCTGTTCTTGATTGTTTTCAGGGAAGTATCAATGTGGACACACTCTCGCCTTAGGCATTTTATTCGAGGACTTGGACAACGTGCTGGACTCGTGATCGATAACTATTACACCTCCCGGAAAAGAGCTTAGAGCTCAATATGGCCCGATCTATGGGTAATGCTGTGACCTTACACACACACACACAACTTGCCCAATAGAGTTGCACCAATGACATACACATACCAAAAGGTCTTTTTCCTTCATTAATAACAGGTGCCAAGATAGGAGGGTGGGAGGAGGGTGAAGGGGAGTGGAATATATGGGAAATGAAATGGGTGGGAGTGATTTCTATGCCTTTTTCTTTCTGGCTACCCCCTGTGTAAGGGGGGAAAAGCCTTTGGTATATGTATGTAATAAAATATGTGGGTATTTTATTCATTACTTAGTGAAAGATTTCGAGTCATTTTCCTTTCATTCCCGGCTGACGAAATTCGAGTAAAATTTTCCGTTCCCGCAGACGAGAGAACCATCTTCAGTGGAACTCGGATAAGATTACGAGACGACCGGGAAAAAGCTGCAGAACAATTCCTAGCTCTTATCAGAGAGAGAGAGAGAGAGAAAGAGAGAGAGAGAGAGAGAAAGAGAGAGAGAGAGAGAGAGAGAGAGAGAGAGAGAGAGAGAGAGAGAGAGAGAGAGAGAGAGAGAGAGAGGGGGGGGGAGATTAACATGGTTTATTAAGGTAGACAAAAATAAAATAAAATAAAGCAAAATAGAATTAAAAAAAAAACCGGGAGGGGAACTTGTTCGAATAGGTTCCACAGGCTATCAAAAAAAAAAAAAAAAAAAAAAAAGGTCTTAAAATGAAGACAAGAACAAATTTGTTCAGGTCGTCTCGTCAGGTGAGCATCGAAAAGGTCAGGCTGGCAGTGAGTTTGTATGACAATTGGGTACACCAGACTTTATGAGGAAGAGGAGGAGGAGGAGGAGGAGGAGTAGAGAGAGGAGGAGAAGGGAAAAGAACAAGGAGGAGGAGGAAGAGGAAGAGGAGGAAGAAGAGGACAAGGAAGAGGAGGAACAAGTGGAGAAGGGAAAAGAACAAGAAGGAGGAGGAAGAGGAAGTGGAGGAAGAGGTTGAAGAGGAAGAGGAGGGAGAGGAGGCAAGGAGAAGGGAAAAGAACAAGAAGGAGGAGGAAGAGGAAGTGGAGGAAGAGGTTGAAGAGGAAGAGGAGGGAGAGGAGGCAAGGAGGAAGAAGTGGAAGAAAAAGAGGAGGGAGAAGTCGGTCCTCCCCTTATACATTCTCCCTTCCTCTTCTTCCTCCTCCTCCTCCTCCTCTTCCTCGCCTAGGATGGTCTGTCCACGACGTTGAAGAGAATGTAAGCAGATGGGGACCAGATTGGTAAAGCGAGTATTTGAGGACGGGAGAGACAAAGCTGGTAAGAGATTAAGTGGACAAGAAGGGCCAGGTTGGTAAAGAAGGTTCCTGAAGTCAAGAGTAGGGCTATGTTAGTAAAGAGAGTTTTTGAGGTGATTAGGATGGCCATGCTAGTTAAGAGAGTTTTTGAGGTGATTGGGAGGACCAGGTTGGTAAAGAAGGTTCCTGAAGTCAAGAGTAGGGCTATGTTAGTAAAGAGAGTTTTTGAGGTGATTGGGAGGGCCATGTTAGTAAAGAGAGTTTTTGAGGTGATTGGGAGGACCAGGTTGGAAATGAGTGCTTCTGAGGTGACTTGGAAGACTAGGTCAGTGAAGGGAGTTTTTGAGGCGTTTTTGAGGTATCGGGGAAGACTAGTTAGTTTTTGAGTTGATTGGGAGGGCTATGTTGGTATTGTGAGTTTTTGAGGTGAGGGAAAAGGCTAGGTTGGTAAAGGGTGTTTTTGAGGTATATTGAGTTTAATTGTTATGGTGAAGAACATCTGTTCTTCAATAACTTTCTTGTTCTATAAAATCGTGAATAAAATAATTTGGCGTCATTCATATTCTAATTCCATGTTCGTACCATCCTCACACACACACTTTTCCACCATATACAAACTCTGAGCTCTCATCCGGGAGGGTAGATGTCGATCACAAGCCCAACACATGATCCATACCCGTTCATTCTCACTTGCCTAAAGTCTTTCTCAACACGGGCTCAAAATTGTAAAAATTTACTCAAACTAATCATTTATTCTCTAATTAATATCACTGCTATATTCTAACTGTAGATACAATCTAGAACTCATGGGTAGCTGGTCGTGAGTTTGATTCCCGGGAACCGATGCGAGCTTTGTCACGTTGGTCCCTGACAGCCCTGGCCAGGCAGGGAGGCGACCCAACATCGGTCTAGGATACCAGTGGCTAAAGGCAAGAGACAAGGTTTTGCCTTACCAGGGGTTTCTCACTTCCCACTGCGTCGAAGTAGGAGTGGAAGGGCGAGTTTTATTATTACTATCATTATTATCACTATTACTATCATTATAATTATTATTATTATTACCACTGTGATCATTACGAAGCAGCTATAAACACACACCATCTCTGGTTGCCGGGCCCTGCTGTGCCTTAGACTCGAGCTGTGTGGCGGGAGATGGGGATGACCCCCATACAAGGCGCTGAGCTAGGAGGAGCGTTAAATGGTTTTTAACAGGTGTGAAGCTGGCGTGTGTTTTGATGAGGCTACACCTCTTATAATGGGGAAAATTGCCCTTAGTTATACATATATCTATATATTATTCTTATAAGAGAGAAGAAACCTATTGGTAGAAATAGATTATCATTATTGTTATCATTATCATTGTTATCAACATTGTTAATATTCGAAAAATTAACCAAAACACATATAATCATTCCAAGGACATACACAACAATACAAATAAAAATGGACAAAGAAAAGAAAATGAAATAAAAGAGATTTATGAAAGGGACGAAGGCAGTGCAACCGAGATGAAAGTCTCTGCTTAGTTAATTTGAACGGTAGTTAGAAGCCATTACGTCGTTACAAACCCCCAAAATAGAATATAAGCGCTGAGGTCGGCATACAAATGGCAGGAAATTGAAGTCTCCCCACTTCTGATAATGTCTCGCTCCTTCAACTCTGGTCTTTCGGCACATCCGAGGTTTTTTCTCCCTGGCGGTTTTCAAGACTTATGATGTAGCTATTACCCAAAATATTTTTATTCAAATTTACACATACACACACACACACACACACACACACACACACATATATATATATATATATATATATATATATATATATATATTCCTTACACCAAGGGCATGAGTTGTTTTGTGTGTGTGTGTGTGTGTGTGTGTGTGTGTGTGTGTGTGTGTGTGTGTGTGTGTGTGTGTGTGTGTGTGTGTGTGATTCATCACGGTCTTGGGTCACGTGTCAGTCCAGACGAGAGCTTATATTTTATACATGCCCCGATCTATGAATGATGGTGTGATGACACACACACACACACGCACACATACAAATAAAATTCCTTGTCCAACAAGGCGGGATACCAGCTTTCAGTACTTTTAAGCCCTAGGCGGGTATAGAGCTCAACAACTGAATTAGCAGAAAGTGTGTGTGTATGTGTGTGTGGGGGGGGTGTATGTGTGTATGTATGTATGTGTGTGTATGTGTGCATGCATGTGTATGTGTGTGTGTTGGCGCGCGCGCGCGCGCGCGTGTGCGAACCGCGTAATCTAAAGAACTTGTTTTCGCATAATCATCAAGAATCTAAGAGGGCTGTACACAATGAGAACCATCTCCCCCAAAAAACCACCCTTATCTTGCGACTCAATAAGGACAAAAATAACATGCGGAGCATGCGAGAATGCTGCGGCCGGACAACGGAGCCAGTACCTGAGGGCGACGTCCCTCGAGGAGCACCTTTTACGACGGCGATGCCTGCGCACTACGGGTCCCGTTGGCAGGGTCTGGCTTGTCACTAACCTACCCTCACTTCACTTCTCTTCCTCCTCGCTGTCCCCGACCACAACCCACACAGTGATACTAGGGGCATGTAATTAACTTCAGCATTATGCAGTTGCATGAAATTGGTTGAGGGTGCCCAGTATTTTTTATGATGTTACTCTGAAGCAAATAAAATACACTATTTATCTATCTATATCTATATAATATATATATATATATATATATATATATATATATATTATATATATATATAAACATATATATATATATATATATATATATATATATATGTATACACACATATATATATACATATATATATATATATATATATATATATATATATATGTGTGTGTGTGTGTGTGTGTGTGTGTAATAAGAACACAAGAAACGCGTGTTAAAAAATGTAAGAGAAACAACAACAACAACAACAACAAAGATAAATGTAACGAGGCGGAACGCTTTCGTATAATTACATCAGTGCTTAGTAGACACAAAGTACATGTGTACTGGCGCTGTGATTATACAAGAGCAGTCTGCTTTGTTAACTTTATCTACAGACACATCGGCAGTGTGAAGGAGTTGATATCTTTCTTCTTTTTCTTCTCCTTCTTCTTCTTCTTCTTCTTCTTCTTCTTCTTCTTCTTCTTCTTCTATTTCTTCTTCTACTTTTTCTTCTACTTTTTTCTCATTCATTGGCAAAGTTTTCGCTGAGCCATGAGTTCTGCCTTTGTGGGACGGAAACATCTGCATTGAAACTGTGTCGTTTTTAGTACTGTATGACAAGTTTCCTTTTTCTGAAGTTTCGTGTTTCTTCTCTAACCCGCGACGTTTCTACATAAACAAATACATAGATAACAAACATTTATAAACAAACTAGAAGGCATGGAAAGAAACTAGAAATGAACGAATACATAACACACACAGACACGCAAGCTAGAAGACATGGGAAGAAATTACAAATAAACAGTCGTGGGCGTTGCGATAAGTAAAGCGATAATATCGCTTTAACCGTAAAGATTTATCGCTTATATTTATCGCTTTCAAATTTCCCGCAATAAATCCAGCGATAAAGTAGAAGACGAAAAACCGTTACGGCGGGAGGTTACAGGCTCATTGTTACGCGGCAAACAGATATGGTGTTTCAAGTGTAAAAAAGAGGTTTTTGAATGCATAAGTAGCAAAAATAGAGTATTTTTGGATATATCGCAAGATTTATCGCTTATCGCTTTAAGGTATCTTGAAAATTTATCGCTTTATCGTTATAGGATTAATTTATCGCTTTATCATTATCGCTTTATCGCAAAATTTATCGCTGCCCACCACTGCAAATAGATAAATAAATAATACATAAATAACAAACACTTATAAGCAAACTAGAAGACATGGAAAGAAACTAGAAATGAACAAACAAATAAATAAATAGATAAATACATAAATAAACAAATTAATAGATTACTCAGAAGTTACATAATAATAAGAAAAAATAAAGAGAATACAAATACACAATCTGAAGCAAAATAGAGTTGGACAGCATAATTGAATTGAAAGGCAAGATTGAATGCCATTCCTCCACCTTTTATATATCAATCAATTCACTAATTAATCAATCCGTTGCCCTAGGTCTCTATTGCAAAGCATCCTTCGAATTAACTGGATATTCCTGAGGAGTTAGACAAATTACAGCAATATTCTGAAAAGTGTCTTTGTGCGTATGGACAAAATTTCTGCAAAGTACGGCTGCAAGTTATTCGAAGAAAAAAAAAGTAAAAAGAAAAGAAAAACAATAATAAATAAAAGAAAAACAATAATAAATAAAAGAAAAAATAATAATGAATAAAAGAAAAAAGAAAAGAAAGTAACAACCTAGAAAGACCTATGCATTACATTGCTCCTTGACAGAGAAAAATATATAAATAAATATACAAAATTAAATAAGCAACAAATATGTACATAAATACATAAAATGAGTAAAGGAGTAAAGAAATAAAATAATTATATAAATAGTGTTAATGAAAAAAAAATATATATATATATATACATATATATATAATAAACAATACTAGGATTGGCGGCGCAATCATATATTCGACTTCAAAACCTAACATCAATCAATTATATCTATCACAAATCCGCCAAACATTTGGAATATACTATTCCCGTATGTTCCCCAAATCTCATTAAAGACATTGATAAACAAAGAGAGAGAGAGAGAGAGAGAGAGAGAGAGAGAGAGAGAGAGAGAGAGAGAGAGAGAATGAGAGGGGTGGGGGTGGGGGAGTGGGAGCTGATACAAACCTTTGATATTTCAAAAGGAATTGATGAGATCAACAAAACTGAAAATATTTTCACGCCAAATACTAAATGGCGGAGAAATGGCCCCACGCAGTTGGGACGCAGAAGGGGCAGGAGGGTTGGGGGGGGCAAGGAAGTGAGAGAGGGAGAGAGGGAGAGAGGGAGAGAGGAAGGAGGGAGAGAGGAAGGGATGAGGCACGAGCGCAGAGGAAAGGCGAGGGAAGGAGGAGGGATGGAAGGGGAGAGAGGGGAGGGAGGGAAGGAGGAGCGGGGAGAGAGGGGAGGGAGGGAAGGAGGAGCGGGGAGAGAGGGGAAGGAGGCAAGGGGGAGAGGGGAGAGATGGGAAGGAGGCAAGGGGGAGAGGGGGAGAGGGGAGGAAGGCAAGGGGAGAGGGGGAGAGGGGAGGGAGGCAAGGGGAGAGGGGGAGGGAAAGGAGAGAGGGGAGAGGGGAAGGAGGCAAGGGGGAGAGGGGGAGAGAAGGGAGAGAGGCAAGGGGGAGAGGGGAGAGAAGGGAGGGAGGGAAGGGGGAGAGGGGAGAGAGGGGAGGGAGGGAAGGGGGAGAAGGGGGAGAGGGGAGAGAGGGGAGGGAGGGAAGAGGAAGAGGGAAGAGAAGGGAGGGAGGCAAGGGGAGAGGGGGAGAGAAGGGAGGGAGGGAAAGGGAAAGGGAGAGGGGGAGAGAAGGGAGGGAGGGAGGGGAGGGAGGGGAGGGAGGGAAGGGGGAGAGGGAAGAGAAGGGAGGAGGGAGGGAAGGGGTGAGAGGGGAGAGAAGGGAGGAAGGGAGGGAGGGAAGGGGGAGAAAGCGGAGGGGGAGGGAGGAAAAGGGAGACAAGAAGATAAAGAGACGGAGGAAGGGAGGGAGGAAGGGAGGAAGAGAGAAAGAGAAATCCAGGATATTAATATAATATGAACATCCCTTATTAAACAATTAACTAACGACAAATACATGAACGAACTGTGGCCTTAAACTACATATTAATTTCACATCTAATGAAAAAAAAAATTAAAATTTCGTGATGTCAAATATGGAACAGTAATTGGTGGTTATTGCTGATCGTTAAACAACAACATAAATAACATCCCCTTTGTCGTTATTACACAAGCTTTCCCTTTTGAAGGTGAATGGACAACTTTAATAAAAAACGGATTTATAGATATATGACATCGAGGATAGCCGCCGTCCGAAAAGGTCAAATGAAGGTGAAATAGGGACACGAAAACAGGTCAGGTTGACAGGTCAGGTTAGATTAGGTCAGGCTAGGTTTGGCTTCACCGGGTTGAGCTACGTTAGGGCAGGTTAGGCTAGGTTAGGACAGAATTGGCTAGGTTAAGTTAGGCTTGATTTAGGTTACGGTAACCAGGGTTAAGCTAGGCTAAGTTAGCTGAGGTAAAGCTAGGTTACGCTAGGTTTGACTGGACTAAGTTTGGCTATATCAAATTAGGTTAGCTTATGTTAGATTAAAAAGGAATGAATGGATGCGATGATACAATCAACGGCGAGTGAAAATAACACATCAGTCTAAAATCACCAAATCCTGCAGCTGATGGCAAAAGGGTGTCCAGAAAAAAAAAAATAATAATAAAATAAAAAATAAATAAATAGATAAATAAAATAAAAAATAAAAAGATAAAAAAATAATAATAATAATAATAATAAAATAATATGTCGCACTCCCCTGTTTATATGATTTAAGGTCGAGTGGTAGAGAGGTAGAGTGACCAGAACTGGGGAAGTTACGAATAAGTTTCTATTAAAATAGTGTTTTTACATACGTATCTCTAGAATCGTAATGTTAAATGAAACCATCTCTCTTTTAATATGAGTTTTATTTATATTTTTACTTTAACTGACAATGAACTTGAGTAGTGTTATTGTACGGGGTGTGGGAGGCTGGACTTAGATATTTAGATACAGAACTTATAAATGGTTCTCCGCAGTCTTAACTTATATTGAAAGGCACAACTTGCCCACTGGACTCAGACTCTCAGAGACTAGTTTTAGACTTGGACTAGTTTCTTTTGCTTGATACCTTGAGACGAAACTTCTGAAAAGGGGTAAGGTCCTCCTCCAAGGTGGACTTAAGTCGTCCTCATTATCTATAATTGGCTAAGTTCATCTATGTACACCATATGCTGACCAATACCAACATGCTGACCAATAACAATCAGGACTCCAACACGCCCCTTTTGGCCTCACTGATTTCACTGAGGCGTCAGCGGGGGTCAGATAAGAAAAGCCTTACCCCAACAAGAATTTAATGACGTTATGGCTTCGCTCCTCCTAATTAGGGGCCCACGCGCGCGATGCCAGCTTGCGATGGTAGTATCTCGTATCATTCTTCTTGTATCACAGCCAGTACAACGTGATGTTTCGTCATCAAACAAATCACTACAAATAAATAAGTAAATATAAGCTCGAGAGGTAAATAATTGAAGAAAAACAAAAATAAAATTGAATAAACAAGTAGAAATATAAACGGGTACATAGGTAACGTAGAAAATACATATACAAACAAACGAGCCTGTACCACGAAAGCAGGAAGTTGCATATGCTGAGGTCAGCATAACATAACCACCATTAACTGGAGAATTGTATAAACCTTAACCCAGTTGTCAAGGCTAAAAGGGACTATCACACTGGGCTATTTTTCTCCCACATCCTACTTTCAACTTCCATTTGAATAACTATAATATGATTTCGCTTACGGAAACCTCGACTTCTGTAGGAACATCCCAAAAGTATGTCTAAGATTCGTACAGGTTTACAATCTTAGTTCATCATTCATCTTTGCTATATATGGCAGAGGGATGGTAATTTGATATTCGGAGACCTGAAAGCCGAAGTCGTTTTTACTCAAACGAACTTTTCAACTGTCGGCGGTGGTGAAGTCTGTAGAAGCCCAGGCTTGCACAGTTAAAAAGATAGCATCGTGGTTAACGATTTAACTCCCCATGTGGTCCTTTTAAACTGTGCAGTTTTTAACTGAGCAGTTCAACCGGACTGAAAAAGTCAGAGTGTGTAATAGGTCTTGCTGGGACCAGACTACGCACATGCACACATATATATACATAAACACATATATATCGTCACATTCATAAAGAAGTGACCTCTGTCATTTTTGTCGACTTCTGGATTTTTATTAAATAAATTCTTCATCCCGATGCGGTTCTATTTGTACAATAGCCAATGTTATACCTAGTGTCCAAGTTAAAAACTTCCATAAATTAATTTTCTATATCTGAAGCTGGTTTGCATTTTTATCACTATTGCGGTCTGACTTATGTGGATCTTTCATATATGTAAACATGAGTAAGGATGAATATGAGAGATATTAAAGGTCAACTGAGAGGGTTTTCGGCTTTATTTTTTGTTATTTCATGTATGAAAATATAACTTAGAAGTTAGGACACTAAAATGCACGTTTCTAGCATTTCACATTCTTGGTTTTACCCAAATGGCATGCTCTTCAAAGTGCCTGATAACAGACGAACTTTTCAGTGTCGTAGCTACATTTTCCACCGCTAGGGTAACTGATGACGTCATCAGTGTTGTTTACTCTCTTTGAAATGGCCACGAACACTATGGGGATTTCACATCGAGTGAAGAAGATTTAGTGGATTTGGATGGCCTCTCGTGTTCCAATGTGGGTACGGTACAAGGATACATTCTCACCTTTCTCACCATACACCAGGTAGGGCGATGCCCTGTCAGCGATGATGCCTCACGAAGTCCCTCCACAAGGCCCTATCAGCATACAGCTGCACTCTCTCCACCTCCTCCATAGTTCTTCCTCTTGACTCTATGGCTTGTCTGATACCGTCTCTCCATCTCTTCCTGGGTCTTCCTGTTGGACGCTTTCTTTGTGGCTGCAACTGGTAGTATTTGAATGGGTACTGACGCTCATTCATCCTCATGTACGAGCCAATTCGGATATCCAAACAAGACTCAACTGACGAAGAACATGTCGAGAGCGAGGAGTCCTCAGAGGATGAACGCCCAGAACGAGCAAGGAATAAGGACCGGTGAGTTCCTCGGAATACATGTACGCTTTACATACATAAATGCACACCAACAATCACACACCACACCAGACCAGACACATGATTTCGTTGGTTTGTCATCAGACGTGCGTATGAAGGTTTGAAGGCATGAAATCGTAGGCCTTATTCCGAGAATGTAAACAACACTACCGACGTCATCAGTTAACCTAGCGGTGGAAAATGTAACTAAGACATTGAAAAGTTCGTCTGCTACCAGGTACTTTTAAGATCATGCTCTTTGGATAAAATCAAGACTATAAAATGATAGAAACGTGGATTTTAGTGTTCTAATTTCTTCTAAGTTATATTTTCATACATGAAATAACGAAAAGTAAAGAAACCCAAAACATTCTCAGTTGACCTTTAAGCGCAAGAATGAAGTCAGAATGAAGAAAACGCTCGGCAAAGAATTTGCAAGAACTACAAATGTCTGTATCTTCAAGTTGTTCTGCTGTCTAGGGACGATCGTAAGCAGTATGTACTACATAGCTTCGGGTACATAACTTTACTCTTTACAATCTGGATTCTAGTAAAGGTGCCACATCTTGGGTGAAACTGAGGCGGACTTGAAAACTGAAGTATTTGGAGATTTGTAGTACCGTCATTTTGAAACAACTGTTTTTGAAAAAAAAACCACAAATTTACAAAAGCTTGCTGTGGATGTGCTGTGTCTTGCGACACTGCTTCTGACCCAGGGCAGTGGACAGGATGCAGGGATGACCCGTCATCCAGGAGGTGCCAAGATAGGAGGGAGGGAGGACGGTGGAGGGGAGTGGAATATATGGGAAATGAAGTGGGTGGGAGTGATTTCTATGCCTTTTTCTTTTTGGCTACCCCCCGTGTAAGGGGGAAAGAGCCTTTGGTATATGTATGTATGTACAAAAGCTTTTGATCTGGAGTGATGGATGTGGTTACCAAAACCGATATGTGATCGTTGCCAATATCCATTCTGCTTTGGACTGGAAACGTGGAACCACCATGGTTCATATGTTCCTTGTCGCAGACACACACAAATGCATCGCCCAGCACCATAGAACGAGAGATAGTGAACAATGTATTCACTGAGCGAGATTAACGAATTTTTATACAGTGTGTGAAGATGAAACCATCACCATACACAGTCAAAGAACTGAAACATCAAGACTTTCTGAAGATGGAAATTTTATTCTTCAGCGACATTAGGACCCGGGAAGAGTCAGGAGATTCAGTGGTCAGTGAATTAAGGGGGTTGATGTACCAGTGATGGAACAGTGGAGTACAAACTGTCAACCAACAATCAATCTACCTGGTATATATATATATAACGAGTTCCTATATATATATATATATATATATATATATATATAAATAAATAAATGAATAAAAATTCATCAAGATCACCTCTCAAGTTGAGAAAATTCAATGACCTAAGGTATATGAAATCAGTTATGCTGCGTGTTAACATTGTTATAGTTTTAATTTATTATTAATATGATTTTTTTTTTTTTTTTTTTTTTTTTGTGCATCCGAAACCGGTCAGATAGACTCAAAAGGTCTCCTGTCGGCATGCTTTGCCTTTGTAATCCTTTGTATGTATGTCACAATGTATATATATATATATATATATATCTCTTTTTATATATTTGACACCTTGCCTCAATAATAAAGAATATAAGCAACATGTACTTACTATAAGAGTGAACCATAATCTGCATTTCAATTGGGAGAACATATTCCGAAAAAATATATACTTCCTCTGTGTTTTTTTTTTTTTTTTTTTTTAAAACCTGAATAATCAAATCCAAAGATATAATTCTATTTTACTTAATTCCAGGATGCATAGCTTTACTACATTTGTGCCTAGTTATCACATAGCGATGCAAGGTAACAAAATTTTTGAAAAAAAAAAAAAAAAAAAAAAAAAAAAAAAAAAAAAAAAAAAATATATATTATATATATATATATACATATATATAAAATGATAATAATAATTGTTATGCATGAACGGCCGAGTTACCACTTTTTCTTAAAAAATAATAATAACACAATAAAAAATAAGCGGAAATGGGTGCGAAAAGTATCAAGGAATATTTTTCTAAACCTGCTTATAGTACCTTTTATTCATTTTCGTTTCATACGAAAAAAAAAAAATTAGTCGTTTATCCTAAGTATTGGTTCTAAGTCATCTGTAAACACTACCAATAAAATTAGTCACTTTAATTCGTTTTATTTGAATATATAAAATTTTCTACTTGAAATAATTATATGAATGTTTTTCTACTACAAAGAAGTAACGTAAGGCGTATCGTTACGTACATTTATAAAACAGAAAAAATGAGGGAGTTCTTTTTTTTTTCAATTTCCCGAAAAGTTGGAAAAATAGTTTAGGGGCTTTCTTTATGAGGGTAACGATATATACATAAATGCATACATACAAACATATACACACATATACATACGTATCTACATACATACATTCATATGTGAATATGCACATACATACATACATACATTACATACATATATATATATATAATTTATACATGATAATACATACAAAATACATACATGCATACATACATGTACACCTAACGTTCCTTTCATAAGTCCCACGCCATTTGCCGCTTGATGTTTACCGTTTACCGCTTACCGTGGGTGTGTGTGTGTGTGGGTTGGCACCCGGCAAGGATCATCTAGACTCAAAACTAAATTGCTCTAAACGTTTCTTGCATTCAGAGACTCCTTCCACCCACCCACACGCGCCATCTCCTTTCTGGAATCTACCTTGTCCCTAGGTTGCACTGGACACCTACTTGTTGCTCTAAACACCTACAGGTTGCTCTAGATATATACAGGTTGCTCTAGATACCTACAGGTGGCTCTAGAAACCTACAGGTTCCACCAGAAGTCCACAGGTTGTTCTAGAATCCTACAGATTATTCTAGAATCCTACAGGTTGCTCTAGAAGTCGACATGTTGCTCTAGAAATCTACAGGTTGTTTTAGATACCTACAGCTTGACCTAGAAGTCCACATGTTGTTCTAGAAGCCAACAACTTATTCTAGAAGTCCTTAGGTTGCTCTAGAGGTCCACATGTTGTTCTACTCTAGAATCCCACAGGTTGCTCTAAACGCCCATGGGTTGTTCTAGACGCTCATAGGTTGCTATACAAGGCTACAGGTTGTTCTAGAAACCTACATGTTGCTCTAGAAATATACAGGTTGCTCTAGAAATCCACATATTGCTCTAGAAATCCACAGCAGGTTGCTCTAGACGCCTATAGGTTGCTATACAAAGCTATGGGTTGCTCTAGAAACCCAAAGGTTTTTCTAGAAACCTACATTTGCTCTAGAAGCCCATAGGTTGGCCTATACACTTACAGGTTGCTCTAGACGCTCATAGGTTGCTCTAGAAACCTACAGGTTGCTATAGAAATCCAGAGGTTACTTTAGACACTACCAACTTGTTCTAAACACTCGTAGGTTGCTCTAGAAGTCCACAGGTTCCTGTAGAAACCCAAAGGTTGTCCTAGACAACCCCCCCAGGTTGCTCTAGACACCCATAGGTAGCTATAGAAGCCCACAGTTTGCTCTAGACACCCCGAGGCTGCTACAGACGACCATAGGTTGCTATAGAAACCTAAAATCTGCTCTAGAATCCCATAAGTTGGTATAGAAACCTACAGGTTGCTATTGAAGTCCACGGGTTGTTCAATGAACGTACATTTTGTTCTAGAAGACTACATGTTGCTCTAGAACCTAGACGCTTAAAGGTTACTCTAGGGGGCTTTGAAAGCTTAGTTATGAGAATGGGTGTTAGTGTGTGTGTGTATGTGTGTGTGTGTGTATTTACCTAGTTGTATTTTGCGGAGAGGGGAGCTACGCTCGTGGGATCCCGCCTTTGTATGTTGCAGTGTCTAGTTTGCTCTTAAACTCATGAATGGTTTTTGCCCACACTATTTCATTGTGTGTGTGTGTGTGTGTGTGTGTGTGTGTGTGTGTGTGTGTGTGTGTGTGTGTGTGTGTGTGTGTGTGTGTGTGTGTGTGTGTGTGTGTGTGTGTGTGTGTGTGCGTTTTAGCTTTGATTCGGCCACCCCCCTGACAAGGGGGAAAAGGCCTTTTTGGTAAACGTGTTTTAATCACCCGAGATTTGCATATGATAGCGTGACTCCAGATACAGACGAAGATCTTCGCGAGTTCGAAGCGTCTCAAGGTCCCTTTGAAGATCAACAAGATTAAAGTCAAATTAACGTCAAATTCTCAAGTTCAAAGAGAAGAAATCGTGTAAAGGCCGGGCAGGTACGAATCTTGAAAATCACACACACACGCGCGCATATATACCTATGTATACACGGCTCGACGGCATATTGGTAGCGTTCGCAACCGCTACTCCCGCGGTCCGAGTTCGAATCCTGCCCAGGGATGAAATAATTTCATTATCGCTACCCTGCGAGCCGGCACTCCAACTCTTGTGTGTGTGTGTGTATGTGTGTGTGCGTGTGTGTGTGTGTGTGTGTGTGTGTGTGTGTGTGTGTGTGTGAGAGAGAGAGAGAGAGAGAGAGAGAGAGAGAGAGAGAGAGAGAGAGAGAGAGAGAGAGAGAGAGAGAGAGAGAGAGAGAGAGGTCACAGGTTTACCCAGAGACCGAGCATGTATGAGCTCTAAGTTCTCATCCGGGAGGGTAATAGCTGTCGATCACGAGTCCAACACGTGATCTAAGGTCATGGTTAATAACACACACACAAATCACCATTACTACGCCAGGAGGCACTGAGTAGCTTTACCGAAGCCGTCAACTTTGTCCTGTCATACACTTTAATTAAGGACTGTTGGGGCTGCAGGTAACTAACAATCACTGCTGAGAGTCGGAGATGAGTGCGGGATTCGAACCCAAAATAAAGCGAATGCGAGAGCAGTACGCTTCCAATGACGCCACCAGCTCATTACAAAGGAGAGAAACCCTGCCGCCCTTTCACCACACGTATCGACTTTTCGCCGTGCGCAGTCCACGACACGACGTCGTGAGTGTCCATGACACCTACGGTTATTCGAGAGTACGATGCCGTGTCGTGGACGGCGCACGGCGAAAAGTCGATCCGTATGAAAGGAGCCTAAATTTAGCCCCTGTCACACATAGGCGACTCGAGTGAGTGAGTTCGAGTGGAAACGACTTCGGTTACGATCTTTTATTTTTCGAACCTCCAAATGTCAAATCTTCTTTGCGTCATACAGTGAGAAGCTGAAGGACGAACTAAGAGAAGTTAAATCTAGAATACGAATGTTAGACACATTGCTGAGATGTCCTTAGGGTAGTCTAGAATATTATCAGCGAAGTCGTCTTCCCCGTTTTCGAATTCACAACATTTGACGAGGTTCGTGATAGCGTGACGGGGGCGCTTCTTAGGAGCTTCCGCCGAAGGAGGAAGGGGGGGTGGGTGGAGAAGCCACTTCGAGACGGCAACTTCGTAGTTGTGACCTCAACATTAAGTGCCTTGGGTTCTTCAAGAGCTTTTCTCATCTTATCAGAGATAAGAACTCTTTCGCCTAATGCCATTACTCTCCTATCACATTTTTTTTATATCTATTTATTCGTATTTTTACTATGACATTTTCTAATTCGTTTAACTGTGGTTTCCAATCTGTACATAATGAGAGGGTTGGTTTTTTAAGTAGATGTATTTTTTTTTAGATAAAATACAACTCTACAGAATGTAGAATATACTTCATTAACAGTACATCCCACTTGTTCTAAAGATGTAGGAACAATAAATGAACAACTAATTGTATTAGTCTAATTGTAACATAAATGAAAAACAGCAACACTCGTGAGGTCCTGTCTCTTATTTTTTATCATATTTAGTTTCAAATTCATATGTGGATCCAACTTGGGCTATATTTCCTTACTGTGTGTGTATGTATGTGTGTGTGTATGTGTGTATGTGTGTGTGTATGTGTGTGTGTGTGTGTGTGTGTGTACATGTGTGTGTGTGCATGTATGTGCGTGTTTGTGTGTGTGTGTGTGTGTGTATACATGTGTGTGTGTGTGTGTGTGTGTGTGTGTGTGTATACATGTGTGTGTGTACATGTATTGCGTGCTTGTGTAAGTGTGCGTGTGAGTACATGTGTGTGTGTGCGTGTATGTGTGTGTACATGTGTGTGTTTTTTTTGTGTGTGTACATGCGTGTGCGTCCTTGTGTGTGTGTGTGTGTATGTGTGTGCGTGTGCCTGTGTCTATGTGGTCGAGCTTGTTGATGAGCAAGATTCCACCTGATAAAAGACAACAGCAACTTCGAAGTCCCGGTGACGATGATAATAGATAAGCAACTCCAGTCTGGGGACGGTAGCGACTTCGTTACACGAAGAGATTAAAAAAAAAAAAAAAAAAAAAAAAAAAAAAATCGTACATCAAAAACGGTCTTTCGTAATATACAAAAACACGTTCCAGGAATTTGCATTAAATATAACGAAAATAGAATTGAGAGGTGTATCACATGATATCTGGCAACATCACGCAAGGCTTGCCCGGGTGGCAAAGTTTACAATCCGTGTATACTGCCAGCTACGATCTATCGAGGTGAATTTAGGAAACTGACGAAAACAAAGGAGAACAAGCTAATGAGCAACACAGTGATGAAAATGCCAACGTTGAAAATGCAAACAGGAAAAGAATTAATTATATTACAGAAAACAACAACGCAATAAACACATTAAAAAATAGCTGAAACAAGAACCCAGAGATCGATGGGACAAGAGTGTTAATGACTGAAATTCACAGCAAAGGGGAGCCGGAGAGAAATGGAGGGACGAGGTAGGGAAGTTTGCAAGAGTGGTGTGGCAAAGGCGAACACCAACCGATTCAATCTAACTTTGAACAGGGTCGGAAAAAAGTGTCACACATTTTTGCTCAGGTGATTTATTTCTAATATAAATATGCGTCGTGTATATATATAAATATGCGTATATATATATCGATGAGAGACCAAAAAATTCACATAGGCCTACGAAGAACACTTTTCACCTGCACAAAAGTTATTTCCAAACCAGGGGTTAAGTGTCAATGCATCAAGTCTACATGATACTCTACACGCACGAAATGGATTGAAAATTGAGGCTCTAACAGAGACCCAACTTGACCTCCAACACGACCTTTTCCCGTTTTTCTTCTTCATCCAAGACTCCTTGCAACGTACTACTTCTATCACAGGAGTCTCGTTACAAATGTCCCATTACAAGATCATGTGAAGATTTGTCACCCCAGTCTTCGACAGGGTGACAATTCTTCATGTGGGCTATCCTAGGGTGACAATTCTTCATGTGGGCTATCCTAGGGTGACAATTCTTCATGTGGGCCATCCTGGGTTTACGATTCTTCGGTTGTATAAGTTGATAACAATAAGCATAACCCTCATTCAACCTAACCTAACCAAACCTAACTTAACCTAACCCTAACCTAACGTAATCTTTATTCCACTGTTGATATTCGGCGTACTGGGGTGACAGTTCTTCAGGTGGGATCTCATGGGGTGACAATTCTTCATGTGGCCCCAAGAATCTATTCTATCTATATACCAAAAGGTTTTCCGCCTTACGAGGGAGATAGACAAATCAAAGGCTCGTACCAGGCAATTTCACTATCTGCCACCACCCTTTCTACCTCTTATCTTAGCTCCTCCTGGATGACAGGTCATCCCTGTATCCCGCCCACTGCCCTGGGTCAGACACAATGTAGCAAGACACAGTACATCCACAGCAAGGCGACTTCACTTGATCGGTGATCCCATCCCTCACCTCTTCATCCCCTCATGCAGAACAAGAGAAGACGTGGAGAAAATCCCTTCGGGCTGAGTCAAAATATTATTCACACTTAAGCGCACCCTACATGGCCATTTCTCGTCCCTGCCTTCCTCGCATAAAACAATACCATCTATACACAGCAACTCTCCACTCATCCCTATCTCCTGCCTTTTCCCTTCCTTACTTAACAGGCATTCCCCTCTTTCTCAACGCCCCCTTCACCCCATCCATCCACCTCATCCTCGATCGTCCCCTCAAGTTCACTCCCTCCACCTCTGCCTTCCACACCTGTTACTAATCTTTCTTCACTCATTCTTTCCGTGTTTCCAAAAAATCCCAATAATATTTCATCAACTCTTTCTTCCATTTCCTTTTCCACTCCCGCTCTCTTCCTTACCTCCTCGTTTCTCATTCTATCTAACTTTCTAACACCTACCATACTTCTCAGACATTTCATCTCGAACACATCTAAACTTTTCCTCTCTGCCCCTCTTAAATTCCAAGCCTCTGCCCATGCAAAGGCGTCGGCACATTCACCCCTTCATACAATCTCCTCTTTGCATCCATTTCCAGATGTCTATTTCTCACGACATTTTATAATCCTCCAAGGCATTTACTTGCTTTTCTCAGTCTACAATTTACCTCTACCTCTACTCCTCCCTTTCCTGCCACATGCGACCCTAAATACCTAAAGCTATCCACTCCCTCCAGCCTCTCTCCTTTAAGACTTACTTCCAAATCACTGCCACCCTCTCCCCTTGTAAATCTTATCACCTTGCTTCTACCCACATTTACCTTCAACCGTCTCCTATCGCATACCTTCCCAAATCCGTCACTAACCCCCTTAATCCCTCCTCTGACCCTGCCACAACCGCAGTGCTGTCAGCAAACAACTGGTTCACCTTCCACTATTATTATATTTCAATGGATTTACCCTTCCGACGCTACGTCCCTCGACCTCGCACAGATCATTCTAAATTGCCTCTTCTATCCCAGCACCACAGAACATCTTGAAATGCCTGTACTCTATTCTTCCACCACAGATTTCCTTTGGTCCTTGTAAGAGGCCGGTAGATAGAGGTAGACATTTAGGAAGATAGAGAGGTAGGTGGAGAGGAATGTAACTTTTATATTAGCTTGTTATGATACATTGGCCGACTGCAAGTTGCATAATTGCAGAGTTGCATATTCCAGCTTACCGTCTGATATTTGTAAATATAGATTAGGATATCAAGAGGTGCTGGTGTGACTGAATGCTTGCGTAAACAAAATTTCTTGAGACAGTATAACAGTCTTTCTGATTGGAGAAAAGGGTGGAGAAAAATTATTGGTGCATGGAGGTAAAGTCACGCCCTAAAAGGGTAGCACTTATTTGTAACGTTCAAAGTTATTGGATGAATTAAATCGTGACGTCGGAGCAGACTTGGCTTGGTGGATGTAAGAGGATCCTTGGCGGGAGTCCTTGGTGTACCTTATCAAAAAACCGATGTAGAGAATTAGTGAAGAAGAAATCAAGAAACTTTACACCAGTTTGCTTACCCCATCCAGAAACATTATTAACTCTGATTATAGAAGATTTGGTGGAAACATACTTAAGAGAAGGAGAAGGCATGGGGCCTACGGAATAATAACACAAGTGACTAAGTGTTAGTGGCAGCGAAGCTAACAATCCTTCGGTGGTTCTCTCTATCCGCAAACGGGCGGTATTCCCACGGGTCACGTGGAATCTTGGTTGCTGTACCTGGGTAACGTGAAAGGACGTGTATAATCCTAAACTCTACGGTCCTTAAACTGATGACATTAACGTCATCGTGGACAATGCCAATGAAGTCCGCCGCATCACCAACATCTCCGAACCAAAGTTCGGTTCCCGACTTCGTAGAGGACAAAGAACGGCGTCTCTCATGTTCCTACTGGCAACTGCAATTCTTCTGACGTATACCCCGACCCTACCAAGATGCGCACCGCCACAAACGCCCAAGTAAAATGCTGCGTTGGCTACAAATGTGGCTGATTGCCTTTACCTGGAGATAGGCTACATACTGCACCAGTTGCACAATCCCTCATGCTGAGCTTGACAACCTACGTCAGCTTCTTCCAAAGAGAAAACAAGAAAAAGGTACAAAAAAAGTGCCTTGATTGAGAAGGGTATCTCATATCAGCTAACAGATACATGACTACCTCTGCACGAAACTCAGCCAGTGACGCTGGCTATCTATATACCGAAATGACACTTCGCTCCTCATAAGAGAGGTAGGCAGCCAAGATACGCATACATCCTTCATCCCATCCCATACCTATTTGTTTTCCCTATCATCTTAGTTCAGTGTTCCTGAACTTTTATACCCTTGCGTAACCTATAAAATAAACTGCATGTCTCAAAGAACCCCTGCAAAAAAAAAATATATATATATATATATATATATATATTTTTTTTTTTTCATCGTAATACTAGCTTAGATAGGATGATGTCTATATTACATTATTACAATAACCAAGAATATGTCGTGCGTGTTTAACTATATTACGTATATGAAATTAAATAAAAAATCAAAAGTGCATTAGCTTATCTCACTTGTTCTCGCGGAACCCTTAGGGACCTTTTGCGGAACCTTAGGGTTCCTGGGAACCCTGGTTGAGAAACGCTGCCTTAGTTCCTTGCTCAAACAAAGCCCGTGGGAGTGATGCTCCACGCAAATGCCCCTGCCCCTAACCCACCCCACCCACCACTGCCCTGGGTCAGAAGCAATCCATCAAGACACTGTCATTAACCTAAATTATTTTCTACAAGATGTTTCCTCAAACTAAAGCGGTGGAAGAATATGCAGCAAAAAAAAAAAAAAAAAAAAAGTTTTTGTTCGCACTCCTACACTGTAAGCTTATGCTGAACACCCATGCCTCAAGAACGGAGCCCTACGAGCATAACCAATACTGGGAAGACCAGGGTTTCCCTTTAAGGAGGCGATGGCCTTACTACCGATAGCAAGGCGGTATGAATAATCAATGTTAAAGAACATAAGGAGAGATATTCTCTTCAAGACCTGAACACACACACACACACACACACACACACACACACACACACACGATCAGCGATCCGAGTTCAAGTCCCACCAAGGGCAGAAAAAAGTAAGCATCACTGCACTGCGAGCCGGCACCCCAACTCTGGCGGGCAATGAGTTGTGTGTGTGTGTGTGTGTGTGTGCAAGGTCACAACGTTACCCTAAGATCGGGCCATATATGAACTCTGAAGTCATCCGGGAGAGTAATAGCTACTGATCACGAGTCCAACACGTGAGCCAAGACCATGGTGGAGAAAAACACACACGCACACATACACACGGATCCATTTATTACAAACCTACAGCAACTACAGCAGAGGACACAGACCTAAATCAAACCTTAACAACGAAACCCAACAGCAGATTCTGCCCTTTCCTCGCGCAGAGCAAATGCACCGACGATTCCAAGTGCGCCAAGCATCCCACGGAATACCAATGCTGCACAACGTCAATACATCCAACCTCTAAGCCCTTTTCAATGAAAGAGAGAGAGAGAGAGAGAGAGAGAGAGAGAGAGAGAGAGAGAGATGAGAGGGCGAGAGACTGAGAGAGACCGAGAGTCAGAGAGGGATGGATAGATAGAGAGGGGGTGAGAGAGAGAGAGAGAGAGAGAGAGAGAGAGAGAGAGAGAGTCAGAGAGAGGGATGGATAGAGAGAGAGAAAGCGAGAGAGAAAGAGAGAGACTGACAGAAAGAGAGCGAGAGAGTGAGAGTGATAGACTGAGAGAGACAGAGAGAGAGCGAGAAAGAGAGACAGAGAGAGAGACTGACAGAAAGAGAGCGAGAGAGTGAGAGTGATAGACTGAGAGAGACAGAGAGAGGGATGGATAGATAGATAGATAGATAGATAGATAGAGAGAGACTGAGTCAGAGAGACTGAGAGAGAGAGACTGAGAGAAAGAGAGAGCGCGAGAGTGAGAGAGAGAAAAAATCTAAGTTGCATAACTTGTAAACACCAACTGCCAATGTCATCCACCACACAAAACTCAGAAATTCAAAATCCAAAATGCAAAACACAAAGAGAAAGAGAAACCACACGTTTGACCAAGAGAGAGAGAGAGAAAGAGAGAAAGAGAGAGAGAGAGAGAGAGAGAGGGAAAGAGAGATAGAGAGGTGGAGCTCATAAGGCAAATTGGACGTCCTCTTCGCTAAGGGTGAATAAAATAGCCTGAAGGCAGTTAAGATATTGGGTATAAGTGTCACCTGGTACGGACGAGGTCAAGATGGGTCATTGTATAACAACAACATCGCTATCAAGTGGAGGTCCTACGGGGTAACAATCCGGGTGGCCATAATCATCATAATCATACTAAAATTAACACTTTTAGAAAAATTATACTAAAATTAACACTTTTAGCATAATTATACTAGAATTAACACTTTTAGCATATACTAATATTAACACTTTTAGCGTTATGCTAAAATTAACCCTTTTAGCATAATCATAATAGAATTAACACTTTTTCCATAAGTCTGTGTTTATCAAAATATATTACAGAGACCAGACGTATTAAGAGCTCTTTATTACTTATGTCAATTTAGCATAAATTCAGATTCTCTCGCCCTATCGACTGGGTGCTGCGGGAATTAATAAAATCATCTGGCCGCAACGGGACGAGTGCCACCATGTAGGTCAGAGATTCGGGATAACATGATCATGCATGAGAATTCATGCACTATGCAAATGGGTTTATTTACCACAAACTGAATTCCCGTCTCATGTTGGCTGAACAAATGAAAAGACAGTATGGCGGTATCTGGCAACTTCAATTAAGCTCCTCCCATCGCTTCGCTGGCTCCGCCCCCTTCGGCTACCAAACGCGCTTGCTAACTTACGACTGTTGGTGAATGACAGAATGATGGGAAAATGAAAGAAAATAAAAATCCGTCTCCAATATCAAAGTTAAATTCTGAAATGACGAGAGAAATGGAGACCAACTTAAACGGCCATTTTAATTACCTGGCCGTGCACACACCCCTCCCCCCCCCCAAAAAAAAAAAAAAAAAAAAAAAAAAACGTAATAATCACTAACGTTCCGGCACCACTCCGGGTGGTCAGAAACTGACTTCACGACTTCACTGGAGACTTCACGCCGGATCGGCGGAACTGCTCGTAGTCCGGACGGTGGGGACTGCTGCCTCGACGTGCGCTACATTTGCGTCCTCTCCGCGCCTTGCCTGCGCTCCCGTCCGTTCGCCGAGCGCCGCCGACCCTACCCGGTGTATGTATGTATATATATATATATATATATATATGTATATATATATATATATATATATATATATATATATATATATATATATATATATATGAAAGGGCTTCCTCAGAGTGTACACAAACAAATCACTGACAGCTTATATACTCCCAGCTTACCCCGTTCCTCCCCGTTCGTCTTCGCTCCTCATGCACCTCCTTTCGGCATCACGAAGAACCAAACTGGAGCGAAGACGAACGTGTGGTCATTGGTTTGACGACGGCAACATCACCACTGGTTATTACTAGACAGTGATACAAGTCGATACTAGTTTTCGACATCGCATCGCGCGCTGGGCACCTTATCAAGCCATAAAAAAAAAAAAATAAATAAAAAAAAAACTCTCAAGCCATAAACACCATTTCTGTCTTGTAAGGTCGCCTTTCCGTAATGGACCCGTGACCTCTGACCCCGAATGAACCGAGCCCCGTCTGAGGAAGGCAGGGAAAGCATGTGTTCCCATTGGCCACTAATAGAATACAGGAAGATTCGTAGCCAACCATAATTAGTTGTAGGAGGAGCCTATATCATTCAGAGGTTTCTTATTGGCCTGCACAGAGTAAATTTCAGTCTTCTAAGATAATTCAGAGAAGTCACCACAGAGTCAAATTCATTCCTATCTGGAAATTCAAGTTATTCAGTTTAACGTTAAATAGTCTATTCAAGACTCAAGTTCGTGTGTCGTGAACCTTGAAGCTTTCTCGCAAACCAGAGGTCAGTATGAAGTCCAGCCTCCCACACCCGCACACCCACACACTCATTCACTATCTAATTTGAATCTAAAGTTAATAACATAACAAATAAAAGTCAATTATTTAGGAAACGTTAGTCTCATTCATCACCATTAATGTTGTGTTATAAGATACGTTTGTTCGTGTTCCTTGATCTAACCATCTTGGCCACAGCTACCACTTATTTATATTTATTCAAAATCAAGGAGCACGACAAACGGGGAGGAACGGGATAAGCTGGGAGTATATAAGCTGTCAATGATTTGTTTGTGTACACTCTAAGGAAGTCCTTTCAGGACGAAGCGTCAGCAATAAAACTCCATATATATATATACATATATATATATATGTATATATATATATATATATATATATATATATATACATACATATAATGCTGAAGTACGTAAGACAGAATGAGTGGAAGGGTGGTGAGGTAACCGCCAAAGACCGTTGGAGTTTTATTCTTGACGTTTCGTCCTATAACTTCTTCAGAGTGTATACAAAGAAATAAAATAACAGCTTAGATACTCCAAGCTTATCCATACACACACTCACACACAGTTGGTAGAGCACTGGACTCCGAAGTACGGGGGTGCTCGCAGTACCTGGTTCAAATCCTGCCGAGGGCCGAAATTATTTCGATATCGCTGCGCTTCGGGTCGTTACTCTGACTCTCGTGGGCGGGGAGTTGGGTGTGTGTGAGTGTGAAAGGTCATAGCATTATCCATAGATCGGTCATATGAGCTCTGAGCTCTCTTCCGGGAGGGAAATAGCTGTCGATCACGAAGTCCAACACGTGATCCAAAGACCAAGGTGAATACACGCACACACACATAAATATATATATATATATATATATATATATATATATATATATATATATATAATATTTTTTGAATCAATTTATGGGACACTGTGTGTGTGTGTGTGTGTGTGTGTGTGTGTGTGTGTGTGTGTGTGTGTGTGTTAAAAAAGGAAATAATTTGCTTTGATACAAGTTCTATCAGAAACGACAGCATTCTGAGAGCTATTGAACTTGTCCTTCGCATTTTTTATAATAATCCTGAAGTAAGAATTTGTTCATTCTCGCTCTCTTGAAGAAAATCATCACTAGAAAAACAAAACAATAAGAACTTAAATAACTATCAAAATAATATCGCCTTTAACACAATTTGTATCTATGTGTATATATATATATATGTGTGTGTGTATGTGTATACATATATATGTATATATATATATATATATATATATATATATATATTATATATATATACTGTACAGACATGACAGAATTGAACAGACACCAAGAGAAATAATTTAATTGATTAAACAAGCAATTGATACAATTAAAGTGCTTGTAAATTGTCACAATGTGAATAACTAATGCTTGGTTGATATCACCTTTGCTTTTTTCAATGCAAGGACCCTTCTAGGCATGCTAGTGATTAGTTCACGAATATCTTCTTGAGGGATTTCTTGCCATGTTTCCCGTAGTAATCCTAAGAGTTCGGGCTTTGAAGGTGGCTTCATGTTCTTTTTTGGGAAGTTATCGGTCTAATATACCCCAGAGGTGTTCAATAAGGTTCATATCCGGGAATGTCTTGGCCATGAAAGTTTCCTGATCCTATTTTGGCTCAACTAATTTTGTGTTGCTTGAACAGTGTAACAAGGAGCTCCATCTTCCATAAATCGGAAGACATTTTTACTCATTCTACTACTGGAGAATATTGGAATGGGTCCTTGACCCTCAGCCCACAAGCTCTGATCGACCATCACTCCAAATTGCACCCCACACCATTATTGAAATTCCCCCATGTTTCACTGTTGGCTGCAGTTTTTTGAGGTCAAACTCTTAACTACAGAGTCTCCAGACCCACACTCTTCCACTGTCATAAAATAATGCGAATCGTGACTCATCAGAGAAAATGACAGTACTCCAAAAGGCCACAGGTCTCTCCATCTCAACAGCCCAATCCTTTCTGCGCTTGATATTGGTTGGACGAAGGAGTGGTTTCCTTCTTGCAGCTCTGCCATAGTAACCCAGCTTGTGGAGATACCTGACAGCTGTTCTGGGACTGACATCAGCTTGTGCTGCTATGTCAGAGGCCTTGGAACGTGGATCCTCTTCGACATTTCTTTTGACAAGACGCAAGGTTCATTCTGAGGGCCCGGACTGACCTGAACGAGGTTTTGTGCCCTTTTTGACATCTCGGTGAATTGTGCGATCACTCTATTAACAGTAGAAACGGGTATTGACAGATTTTCATATATCTTGCGTTGACTAAGTCCACCCACAATACGACCTTGCTGAAATTCAGATGGATCTACCGCTCCTTTGGTTCGTGGCATGCTTGATTAATCTTCTATGTAATCTGATACATAAATCTAGGTAAATATAACATATTAGGTAAATTTGAATAACATTAAGCATTAAATAAGAACAGAAATGCATTTTTCTTGGTGTCTATTAAAATCTATCATGTCTACGTGTGTGTGTGTGTGTGTGTGTGTGTGTGTGTGTGTGTGTGTGTGTGTGTGTGTGTGATTCACCATGGTCACCATGGTCTTGGATCACGTGTTGGACTCGTGATCGACAGCTATTTCCCTCCCGGAGGAGAGCTCAGATTTCATATATGACCGATCTATGGGTAATGCTGTGACCTTACACGCACACACACACCCAACTCCCCGCCCACGAGAGTTGGAGTAACGACCCGCAGCGCAGCGATACTAAAACTGTATGTGTGTGAGTGTTCGTGCGTGCGTGCGTACAGGTACATATGTATCGACAAGTTATGGATCGGCAGGCCTCTTGTCTGCATGCTTTATCATTACAACTCATCACATATTCCACAAATCTTCATCTAATCTTCCTACGTACCTCCCGTCTCCATGGCTGCAAAGGTTGGAATGCGTGCGTGCGTTTGTTCGTTCCTCAGGGCTGCTGCTGCTGCGGCGGCGTTAGGCCCCGCCCACAAGAGATCTGATGCCAGTTCTTTGAAGTATTTACTTTTTCATTACTCTTCGTCCCTGAACGCTGATGTATGAAGCCTTTTTACATTGACCTTGGTTGAAGTTCGTCAAGGTTTTCGAATCATATTTTGCGTTCTACAAAGCTTGTGACTGTGTGTATGATTGTGTACACATCGTCCTAAGTATTGGCCGTTGCCGGATTCCTAGAGGCCGCGGCTCTTCTGCAAGAGAGACCAGGAGCAACGGATGGGTTTGTATACATTTGAAGTAATCGGCTGACTGATCAGGGCACTAATGTATCACAACTCGTGAGGTTCCGTGTTATTTTTATTCTGTACAATTTTGTTACAACGTTGAATGCATTGATTGCCCTAAGGGTTGTCTCAGACTACAATAACAAAGCGTGCATGCGTGTTTGGTGTGTCTGTATTGACCTGCTTAGCCGAACTGTATTAAGAGAGAAAAGGACTTATACTCGTGAGCTCCCGTCTTTTATTCTCCAACTCTTGTTTAGCTTTGAAATCACAAATGGGTTTGGTCTTGGCAATATGAGCTTCGAAGTTATTTCAAGAGTTAATGCATCTGTTTTGAAATTTCTGTTCTCAGAACCTGCAATCATGTGCGTGTGTGATTCACCGTGGTCTTGGATCACGTGTTGGACTCGTGATCGACAGATATTTCCCTCCCGGAAGAGCGCAGAGCTCGTATGACCGATATATGGGTAATACTGCGACCTTACACGCACTCGCACACACCCAGCTCCCCGCCCATGAGTTGGAGTAACAACCCGCAGCGCAGCGAAACTGGAATTATTTCAGCCCTGGGCGGGATTCGAACCTGGACCGCCGTATTAGCAGCCGGAAACTCTAACCACTGCGCCACGAGGCGTGTGTGTATGTCCCTGTGTTTTGTATTCTATTCATGCAATAAGGGTTATGACAGTTTTCTCACACGTGTGTGTGTGTGTGTGTGTGTGTGTGTGTGTGTGTGTGTGTGTGTGTGTGTGTGTGTGTGTGTGTGTGTGTGTGTGTGTGTGTGTGTGTGTGCGCGCGCGTGTATTTTCCTCACTGTACCTAATTTTAGTAGAACTGAAATGAACAACATTCGTGGGGTCCCGTCTCCTATTCTCCAATCTTTATCATACACAGCTTCAGTTTGTGTACAATTACAACTTATTTTACACCCTTGATTTTCAATTATCACATTTAAATCTAAAGCCCTGTATTGTCTGACCTTGGGCTATATCACCTACCAAGCTATTCCACTAATTATGCATCTATATGGGAAACTATTTTTTCACATCCTTTAGGCATGTGGTCTTTGTGTGTGTGTGTGTGTGTGTGTGTGTGTGTGTGTGTGTGTGTGTGTGTGTGTGATTCACCATAGTCTTTGGATGATCCAAAGACAGCTATTTCCCTCCCGGAAGAGAGCTCAGAGCTCGTATATGACCGATCTAGGGGTAATGCTGTGACCTTACACGCACACATACCCCCAACTCTCCGCCCACGAGAGTTGGAGTAACAATCCGCAGCGTAGCGATACTGAAATTATTTTACCCCTGGGTGGGATTCGAACCCGGACCTCCGTAGTGGCGGCCGGGAACTCTACTAACACGAGTTGTGTGTGTGTGTGTGTGTGTGTGTGTGTGTGTGTGTGTGTGTGTGTGTGTATGTGTGTGTGTGTGTGTGTGTGTGTGTGTGTGTGTGGGTGTGGGTGTAAAATCATTACTCCATTTTCCTCACACAAGATTCTACTTACATATCGTTGTGACTTAGGATCATAAAAATCAAAGATCACTTTGCCGGTAACACTGAGCGGTTGATGGCTCCATACCTTCTGCAATAAATAAAAACATGATCCAATAAGTACATGAATAACAAAACAAATATATAAACACATGAAAATAGAAAATAGATTCCACACTTCATTTCTTCCATTTTCTTTACAAGCCGCACGGTTTTTCATTGGGGGAATATGCATATCTATATATATATATATATATATATATATATATATAGATATCTATATATATATATATATATATATATATATATATATATATATATATATATATATATTCACACTCACATTCATTACGCTAAATAAAAATCCACCCATGAATGACGTTACTGCTGTAGGCATGCACACGAAAAATGTTGAACAAAATTAAATGTTTTATAAATATTTTCACACACATTTTTTCACTTTTTCTATATTTATTCGCACTTGTCGAATATTCAAAGCAAAAGCTAGTACATGACTCTCTCTCTACAACATATGGAATAAAACATTGAAAAACTCTCGATTCTTATCTTCCCACTCAGTATTACACGATCAAATCTTAAAGCATAGTGGCCGAACGATGGTAGGTGGGGCTTCTTTGAAAAGGGGTGGGGCTTCTGTGAAAGGGATGGGTTTTCTGTGAAAAGGGGTGTGGCTTCTGTGGAAGTGGGTGCTTCTTCTTTGAAAAGAGGTTGGGGTTTCTGTGAAAAGGGGCGGGGTTTCTGTGAAAAGGTGTGGGGTTTCTGTGAAAGGGGGTGGGGCTTCTGCGAAAGGTGGAGCTTCTGTGAAAAGTGTTGGGGCTTGTTTGGAAAGGGGTGGAACTTCTGCCAAATGGGAGTGGGGCTACGGTAATATCGAGCTGAAATGCACTACACTCTTTCCCTTCTCGTGCTCCTTCGTGGTTTGCACACACACACACACACACACACACAAAGATGCATCAATTTGTGGAATAAGTAAGACATATGGCACAAATATCATATACATGTTTATGAAGTTTGATCAACAGAGAAATAGAGAGTCCTACGACCATAGTCCCTTACCTACTTACAACAATTAGTAAAACAAGTGGCCACACACAAACACATACAACTGCGGATAGACAGAAAAGGAACCCCACGAGTGTTGCCTTACTTCTGTATATTACAACTTGGTAAATACACACACACACACACACTAGCGCGCCAATCCATCTCTTCAATAGAAGCCAATCTCTGTTATCCCCTTCCGTGCTGGGTGGCCCTTTTCCCTCTGATATACATGTCGACAAGCGATTTCATTCGCCTCCGTGGCATCACATGGCGCCATGTGGTACCATGTGGCACCCTGTTTCACCTTGGCTCAACACAAAACGCTCTGTGTTCGAAGAACTAAGTTAACCCATGTAGGACTCCACCAAAGGTGGCGGCACACTAGGCTAGCATGCTCCTTGCTTTTGCTACTTTGAGTAGAAACGACTTCGGTTAAATATTCTAGATTTCCGTAAGAACATCTCAACAATGTGTCTAACATTCGTATTTTAGGTTTAGCTTCTCTTAATTCGTCATTCAGCTTCTCTATGACGCAAGAGTAATTTGACATTTGGACATCTGAAAAACAAAAAAAATGATAAATGAAGTGGCAAAAGCAAGTAGCATGCTAGCGAGAAATGCCTTATGTGTCGTCACCTTAGGATGGCCTGGCAGGGGTACCAACACTTCCGGTGCGCCAGCTGAGGGTCCGGATGTACAGTCATAAGCAAAAGTTTTGATCCAACCAGATTTTTTTTTTTTTCATATCGAGACATTCAATTTCTTTGTTTGACAAAAAATATATTACGTACTAAATATATATATATATATATATATATATATATATATATATATATATATATATATATATATATATATATATATATATGATAATATAAACGTGAGGATTGTGGCGTGGGTCAAAACATTTGCTTGTTACTGTACACTACCCCGGTTGAAGTTGAAAAAGCGCTAGTTTAGAGGTAAGCAAGAACGAGATAGTCAAAGAGGGGGAGATAAGGTGAAGGAGATGGGGAAGGAAGGGGGAAAGGGAAAGGATGTGTGAGAAGGAGGAAGAGGGGTAGAGGAGAGGGAGAGGAACAGGGAAAGAGGGAGAGGAATAGGGAAGGAGGGTGAGGAAAGGAGAAAGTGGGAGAGGAACAGGGAGATGGAGAGGAATAGGGAAAGAGGGAGAGGAATAGGAAAAGAGGGAGAGGAACAGGGAAAGAGGGAGGAGAGAAACAGGTAGATGGAGAGGAATAGGGAAAGAGGGAGAGAAACTGGAAAAGGGAGGAGAGAAAGAGGGAGAGGAGGGGTGAGGAGAGAGAGGAAGAGTGAGGGGAGGGGGAGGGAGAGCGAGAGGGGAGAGGAGGGAGAGGGAGAGAGAGGGAAAGGGGAGAGGGGAAGCGAGAGGGGAGGTGGAAAGGGACGGGAAGGTTGAAAAGAGAGGGGAAAGGTAAGGGGAAAAGGTACGGGGAAGGTAAGGGGAAGGTAAGGGGAAGGTAAGGGGAAAAGGAAGAGGAGAGGATTGGGAAGGAGAGGGGAAGGGGTGAAAAGGGAGGGGGGAGGGGGAAAGTGAAAGGTAGGGGGGAGGGGGAAAGTGAAAGGGAGGGGGGGGAAGGGGATGGGTCAGAGTAGAGACAGACTAACTTAAGATGACTTTCTCTTCCATGTTATTCTTCTAAACATTTTCCTTCCTCCACAAGTACAGGAGAAGTCCCAGCAAGGACGTACAATTGATTGAAATTGGGCAACTTTTGGTAGAAGGAAATAGACAAAAATTGATTTACCATTAGAGTGGTTAAAGAATTGAATAGACTTAGTAACCATGTAGTGAGCGCTGAAACTATCGGTTGTTTTAGAGAAGGCTAGATATCTATACGGATGGGAATGGTAGGTGGTAACGGACATGGAAATGTCTAGTGTAGGCCTTATGGTCTCTTAGAGCCTGACAACGTGGAGGCTCTTCACCCCGTCCTGAATCGCACCGGAATTTGAGTCACGTGACTTGAATGAGCGAGAGAATGACCTATTAAAGGCTGTGTTACACTGGGAGAGGTCACCCAGGCGCCAGGGGAGGAGGGTAGGGTGTGGTCAATAGAGACCACAGTAGAAACGCCATACTGGGACGGGCCGCCCCTGATCAAGAATACATTAGAGCACAGTGTTACCGTCGAGCGTTCATTCATTTATAATTGGAGACAAGTTTCTGTGTTTCTGTAAGACAATTGGACCAATGCCTGACGTTTTGTATGGTATTGGATTGTAGTAGCTATAGGACGGGGACCAGTTCTCTTTGAGCTCAAAGATGGAGGAACTACACACGAACTTGATAAGAAGAGATCCTGGATACCGGGTACGGAGGCAGAGTGTCAGCCCCTCCAGGTTGCACCTTCAGATACACAGGAGTGTAGACGGGTTTTGAAGATGGGCGAAAGGGAGGTGATTCTCTAGTCCGCTTTGAGGAAACGGTCATTCATACATACATACATATATATATATAATATATATATATATATATATATATATATATATGTGTGTGTGTGTGTGTGTGTGTGTGTGTGTGTGTGTGTGTGTGTGTGTGTGTGTGTGTGTGTGTGTGTGTGTGTTGTCCAAACTTTTTTGTCTATATTGACATCTTCAGGGAATACAAAAATACGAAAAATAATCAAACAATATTCCTTGATAATGTAAACATAAACAAAAACAGTTTGAACTTCATCTCCTATTTCCCAGCGGTGTTGAGCATATTTGATATTCATACACGTGTTGTGAATAGGTCTGCATATTATATATATATATATATATATATATATATATATATATATATGTGTGTGTGTGTGTGTGTGTGTGTGTGTGTGTGTATATATGTATATATATATATATATATATATTCAGTATATATAAAAGGCAGATCAGTTAAGAAACATACCCTTGGAGGTACTGAATAGCTACGTCACATTTGCCCTATGCGCTTGGACTGTTAAGGCTGTTAACAGTCACTGCTAGGAATCAGAGAGGAATGCGGGATTCGAACCTACAACCTACATATGTATGTATATATATACATAAATATATCATATATATATATATATATATATATATATATATATATATATATATATGTGTGTGTGTGTGTGTGTGTGTGTGTTCAACACTGAATGGGTCCCAGTGATTAGAGATACATTTTAACAACCAGAATGCACTTTAATTCTAAGCCATAAACATCGGGAGACCCAATTTCTGCTTGTGGCCTCCATTGGGTCTCCCGATGTTGATGGCTTAGAAAGTGCACCGTGGTTGTTAATATATACATATATATACTGTATATATATATATATATATATTTATATATATATATATATATATATATATATATATATATTGGTGTATTTCGGTAGCAGGTTCTCATGTAGACAATTTTGATTGAAGTTCACAGCAGCTTCTGCGTTCACGACTTTTTTGCTGAGAAGTTCTACATCTCTGATGATGGAACGGTGAGCAATGGGTAGCTCCCATAAAAGTTTTCCTAAAGACATAGAAAGATCTTGTAGGTGAAGAAACACTTTATTAGGTCGAAAGCTTGTTTTAATAAAGTGTTCTTCACCTACAAGAACTTTCTATGTCTTTCGGACAACTTTTATGGGAGCTACCCATTGCTCACCGTTCCATCATCAGAGATGTAGAACTTCTCAGCAAAAAAGTCGTGAACGCAGAAGCTGCTGTGAACTTCAATAAAAAAAAAATATATATATATATATATATATATGTGTGTGTGTGTGTGTGTGTGTGTGTGTGTGTGTGTGTGTGTGTAGAATTGTTGTTTCTCTACATTAAGTAAATAAGTAATGGTGGAGAGGCAAACTTGGAGCGGACTCTTTCCTTTAACGTTCCAGACTTCTCTCTCGTCTACAAATACAATGCAACCTCAGGATTAACCTCGGAGAATTGCCAGATTAACCATATTTATAACTGCACAAGTAGGCCTGCCATATTCACATTTGGGAAAATTATACGAAAAGTTAGTTTCGGCGAAGGTGTTTTCCCAAATGTTGGCGGCTTCTTTTGATCAAGCAGATGTTCGGGTGTCCGACCTGAGATGCGGCGAAGCCTATTGTTCGGTTCGGGCGTTGACTGGAAAAGTCGGGTCCTCTGGTCACTTAGGAACAATGGACTGTCCCTTGGGAGGTCCATGATAATGGACTGTATATTGAGAGTTGCTTGAAGGTTAACGCGCATTCTATATGCGTGCGTGTGCGTGTGTGCACGCTGGACATCGAAGTAGATGATACCACACGTATGAGACAAAACTACAGGAGAAATTATAACAAAATGCCAGTATGACAAAATACAGTATATCAAAAGTAGAATTAGGATTTTTTCTGCAAAAAATCTTGTTCCTTCTTTTACTTTTTATCTATTTTAAAAATGTAACATACGACCTAGATATGGACCAAAAGGTCTCCTGTCGGCATGCTCCGCCTTTGTAATATCTTACTGTCATTTCGTATAATTTCTCCTATGGTTTTGTCGATACATACCTTACGGGCCAAGTGAGGCTTCCGTAAATATATATATATATATATATATATATATATATATATATATATATATATATATATATATATAATATATATATATATATATATATATATATTATATATATTGATGATGATTCTGATTTAGGTCACCAAAGTCCCCCTTATCAAGAGGCTAGGGCAGTACCCCTTACAGAAGACTCGGTAGCGTGAAATTTAATGAACCATGCCCTTAGCTCACCTCGCCGGTAACAGCGTTCGAACCGTCATCACCTTGACCTCCGTTGCTCGTAGCGTTGCCATAAACCGCTAGGCCAAGGAACATCCTTTTATATATATATATATATATATATATATATATATATATATATATATATATATATATATATATATATATATATATATCGCTTTCGAGTCCACTGGCGAATAAAGGCTTAATGAAGTATTTCATTTTATATAAAATATATGTAAACCCCATCATAAATATGACACCAGTATCATGACGAAATCATTAAATGGTTACATGACTTTTGCGCACAGCTGTACGTAGGTCTAACAGAGAGGTCAGGGGCGAAGAATGTGGAGGATGGAGGGCACCAGAGTGAAAGTGGAAGGTGGAGTGGAAGAATGGAGGACGGGGAGGTAGACGGGTAAAGGGCAGAGGAGGAGGAGGAGGAAGAGGAGGAGGAGGAGGAGGAGAAAGATGAAGAGGCGGGGAAGAGAAGGAAGTGGAGGAGGAGAAGAAAGAGGAGAAGAAAGGGATGGAGGAGGAGGAGGTGGAGGAGGAGACGGCGGAAAATAAAGAGGAAGCTGTGAAGAAAGGTGAGAGGAAGAAAAGGAGGGGGTAGAGCAGTAGGAGGAGGAAGAAAAGGATGGCAAGATGAAGGACAATGGAGGAGGAAGAGGAAGGGGGAGGAAATTGTGGAAGGGAAGGACGATGAGGACTGAAAGGAGGAAAAGGAGGAAGAAGAGGTAGAGGAATGGGATGAAGATGAAGGGGAGGTGATGAAAGAGGTGGAGGAGGCGGAGGAAGGAAAGGAGAAGGAGGAGGAGGAGGAGGTGACTTCATTAATGATGAAGGACGAAAGATGGCAGAGGTCCGCCACAAAACAAACAAATAGATGAATTAATCTAAATAAAATAAATAAATAGATAAATGAAAATAAGAGACAAAAATATCGATAGAAAGTTAAATATCTATATATATATATATATATATATATATATATATATATATATATATATATATATATATATATATATATATATATATACAGAAATGGACAACTAGTGTCACTCAAGGTGGAGGATTCCCTCTTTTTTTTTTTTTTTTTTTTTTAATCGGGATAAAGCGAAATGGTTTAACTTGTCAGAGGAGCATGGAGGGGAGGGGGGAAGGGGGGCAGTGGCGCCCAGACACTGTGGGCGGGGTAGGTCTGAGTGAGGGGGTCAGGCAGGAGGAGAAGGGAGGAGAAGGAGGAGGAGGAGGAGGAGGGGGAAAGTGGAGACGAGTAGGAGGGAGGAGGAGGTGGAAAAGAAGAAAGAGTAGGAGGTGGACGAGGAGATGAAAGAGGAGGTGGAGGAGGAAGGAGGGAGGAAGAAAAGGACACGAAAGAGGAAGAGGAGATAGAAGAGAAGGAAGAGGAGGAGATGGAGAAGAAAGAAGAGGACGAGGGGGTAATGGAAAGGAAAGAGGTGAAGAAGAGAGAGGAGGAGGTGGAGGAAGAGGAAGAAGGAGGAAGAAAATGAGAAAAAAGAGGAAGAGGAGATGAAGGAGAAGGAAGAGGAGATGGGGAAGAAAGAAGAGGAGGAGGAGGCAATGGAAAGGAAAGAGAAGGTAAAGAAAGAAGAGAAGAGAGAGAGAGAGGGGGAGGAGGAGGAGGGGGAGGAGGAGGAGGAGGAGGAGGAGGAGGAGGAGGAGGAGGGGACAGCAGAGCACGTGAGTTCACGTGTACAGATGAAGTGAACAAATTCCAGTGTTCGAGCCCAATCCTTTGCAGTTCTTCGGTCTGCGGAGGCCCGTACGCTGTCGCCCAATATAAACCACATCTCACATCGATGTGAATCTGGAGGAGGACCTTGCCAACTGGATTCCTTCGCCCTCCACGCTTCAAGGAGTACCTCCTCCTTCAAGGAGTACCTCCTCCTTCGTCCCATCCACCTCCCCCTTCCCACCCCTCCCTACTTCCTCCCCTTCCCTAATCCCATTACACAACCGAGATTAGGACAGAACAAGCATCTCCGGGAGTAACCAACCAACGAACCAACCAATTACATAACTACCCCCACCCCTTTATTTTTTCTTCTTCTTTTTAGCCAGCTAGGGTAATAACACTGCCCACCGTTCCACTACCCATAGTTAGTTTTCAGAACCTTTCGTCCTCAAACACGGTAAGAAGGGCCCCAGTATCTGTCAACTTAGGATAGGTCACACGCACCCAAAAACTCGACGTTCTTGGCACGGGTCTGAGTCTCTCTTCTTATTGGTCACCCCGGCCGCGTGGGGGCGGAGCTTCTTGACGTCACTCAATAGGAACCGTTTCTCCATATTATGTCATCCGGTTCAAGAGGACAAGAAGAACGAACTTCTCAGAGCGCTGGAGATTCCTGAGCTTAATAAAAACGTGTGACGTATTGGCAGAAGAAACTATATCTTTCCCTGGTTCCGGGTGTTATGACTGGAGCCTAATTCCCAATGAAAATAGATAAATAAACAAATGAATACATGAATAAAGAAAACAAATAAACTAACAAACAATACAATGAAAATAAAGTAAACAAATAAGGTAAATATCTTTAACTCTTTTATGGTCTTAATCTCGATCAAATCGTCTTTTGCCCCCAAAGAGATCAATCTGAGGCTTTATTCGATATATTATATTTTTCTCTTAGGAAAAATAAAATAAAATAAAATAAAATAAAGTCTTATTATAAACTGAATAAAATAGTCTGGCGACAGCCAAAATAAAATAGGAGCATCACTTCACTTATTATTGTTATTGTTGTTGTGCATTGGTGGTTGTTGTTGTCCCTAGACTGCCTGGCCGAGCAGTCCCGTCTCCTTGAGGAACGCCAGGGCTGGAAAGGGGTTTTCCCGTGAGTCCCTTATAATATATATTGTGTTGCTGGCGTGCGTGGCTGTGTACAACGCAGTCTTCCCTCATGTGTTGTATGTTATGGGATGAATTTTTTGTTTTTGATTAGACCAGTGTCAGTGACTTATGGCACCGAAATTAGGAGGAAACCTGTTGACTTCTCGGGGCTTCCCCCAGAGATCCTCCACCCCGTATATATTGCAGTTGTGTCTGTGTATTCCCAGGGCTGAACATTGGTAAATATGTGATTGTGTTTAGGGGTTATCACACTGGGCTACTGGACTAACCAAAACCGACCTTTGAGAATTCGTTGGAGTAAATACGACTTCGGTTACATTATTTCATGTTTCAAATTTCCAAATATAAAATTATATAATTATCTTTCCGTCATATATAACAAAGCTGAATGGTGAACTATGAGACTGGGAACCTACACGCATGTTAAAGCAAACTGTTGAAGCGTTCTTAAAGAGTCTAGATTTCTGTAAGCGAAGTCATGATCTAGTTATGCAAATGGAGGTTGGAGGTAGGATGTTGAAGGAAAATTAGCCCAGTGTGATAACCCCTTTAGCATGTCTTAGTGATGTGTGGTGACCACAATAAATCTTACTCAGAACTCTGTGGTTTAATTTTTTTTTTTTTTTTTTTTTTTTTTTTTTTGTACAAAGGGGTGTGGGAACGGCCCAAAAATCCTGTTGGATTCCATTTTAGCTCGAGCCCTGTAAGAACTGAATGTATGATTGGATACAGGTTAATAGGAGGACGGGGGGTTAAGCGGTGCGGCTGTGTACTATTGGTGGTGTGGTCTCTCATACCATGTGACGGGTATTGTAATAACGCATAGTTTTTAAGAAGGAAATAGGCAAGAAATGGTTTGACGACAGAGTGATTAACGAATGGAATAACCACTTGTCTATTTCCTTCTTAATGTATGGAATATGGAACTACTCGGCTAGTGATGAAAAAAAATTAATCGCAAGTTAAAAACAACAACTTGTTTTATATATATATATATATATATATTTTTACACGTCCAAATTTGTTCAGATATTAAATATCAAGTATATGAAAACAGGTGTAAGTACTTGATTCATCCCTCCACATATGCGTATCTACCTTATCCAAAGAGACATCAGACACAGTATAAAAATAAACAAGTAATTGACCTTTTTAGTCAGGACTCAGATAGGGCAACAAGTGTAGATACTGTATATGGGCCAATATGGCTACCTTACAAGATTTACTCTTAGTATAATCTTCAAAAATTAAACACTCCAAATTTCCTTGTCATGAATGGTTAAACATAGACATAAAATAGGATAAACAATAAGGTATGCACATAATCATGGTCTATGGGCCTGGAAAAAAAACAACTAAAATATCCATCTTTTTTTTTTCTTTTTCTTTTTTTTGGTCAAGGGTTTTATTTTATATATAAAAGACATGTTTTTTGTATTAAAAAAACGCACTTTTTTTTTTTTTTTTTTTTTTGAGTTGCATCTATATGTTCGGCAAGTCTAGGGAACAACAACGAATAGAATAGACTTAGTAATCATGTAGTAAGCGCTGAAACAATTGGTTACTGAGAAGATGAAATAAATTTATGGATAAGGAAGACAGGTAGTACGGGACATGGAACTGCCTTGTGTAGGCCTTAAGGTCTCTTGCAGTCTCCTCCATTTACATGTTATTATGTTCTATCGCACAGAAGAGGCAGAGTCACAGAGACTTTTTGCACCCTAAATTTTTATGTTTTTATGTTTGACGCGTGTGTCGCGACGTTCGTGTAAACACAAACAAATCTAGTCACGGCGCGAAGGTCGCTTCCGAGTGATGCCTTTGTTCATTCGGCGACTCTTCTCTGTACCTCGTTTTGTGTGACCTGTCATTTGTCTCCTGTGTAGGAGGTGCCAAGATAGGGAGGGAGGGAGGAGGGTGGAGGGGAGTGGAATATATGGGATATGGAATGGGTGGGAGTGGTTTCTATGCTTTTTTTTTTTTGGCTACCCCCCATGTAGGGGGGAAAAGCCTTTGGTATATGTATGTATGTATGTATGTCATTTGTCTCTTGTGTATCTGAAAATGATGTTTCCCATGATGGGTTGGCATAGGTCACCACGGACATCATCTACTGTTTTTATGTTAACTTGTCAAACGACTGTGACCTGTCGAGATGTCACTAAATCACCTAAACATCGACTTAACTAAATTTAAATAGTTAATGGCCGATCCGGGAATCTGCGAAGAAGTAATAGAGAGTCTACGCTATCTACATCTACTGTGCATTCATCAAGAATCTACGCTTAGCCTCATCTACGGCGACCTCGTGAAAAACATCAGACACACGAACGCACGCACGCACGCACCGGATCATCTCTGGCACCGACATTGTCAACAACTTGTACCTAACGACCTTAATAACCCACCTCACACTGGGCAGATCCTCGTCAATTGTTTTCGAGTTTGTCTGAATAGAAACGGCTTCATTCACAAACTTCCGCGTCGAACTTTGCGTCATATATGGAAAAGGTGAACGAGAAGTTAAACCGAAGCGATGGTTAGACATATTGCTGAAATGTCAAATAAGGGGGGTTCACTCTCACCCAAATGAGTGCCAAGTGTCAAAGGGTCAAATGTCAGAGTGCCAACTGTCAAAGAGTCAAATGACAGAGGGTCAACTGTCAAAGGGTCAAATGACAGAGTGCCAACTGTCAAAGGGTCAAAACGACAGAGCGCCAACTGTCAAAGGGTCAAATGACAGAGTGCCAACTGTCAAAGGGTGAAATGTCAGAGTGCCAACTGTCAAAGGGTGAAATGTCAGAGTGCCAACTGTCAAAGGATCAAATGACAGAGTGCCAACTGTCAAAGGGTCAAATGACAGCCAAGTGTCAAAGGGTCAAATGTCAGAGTGCCAACTGTCAAAGGGTCAAATGACAGAGTGCCAAGTGTCAAAGGGTCAAATGTCAGAGTGCCAACTGTCAAAGGGTCAAATGACAGAGCGCCAACTGTCAAAGGGTCAAATGTCAGAGTGCCAACTGTCAAAGGGTCAAATGACAGAGTGCCAACTGTCAAAGGATCAAATGACAGAGTGCCAACTGTCAAAGGGTCAAATGTCAGAGTGCCAAGTGTCAAAGGGTCAAATGACAGCCAACTGTCAAAGGGTCAAATGTCAGAGTGCCAACTGTCAAAGGGTCAAATGTCAGAGTGCCAACTGTCAAAGGGTCAAATGTCAGAGTGCCAACTGTAAAAGGGTCAAATGTCAGAGTGCCAACTGTCAAAGGGTCAAATGACAGTGTGCCAAGTGTCAAAGGGTCAAATGTCAAAGCGCCAAGTGTCAAAGGGTCAAATGTCAGCTATTGGCCTCGTGGTGCCACCTGGGCCCCTTTGGATCAGAGTTACGTAGATTTTTATTACTACTATTTGAAAATATTCTCAGTCCCTAAGGAAGAATACTGATCTCTTCTGCATCACGAAGATAAATCAAATCGTCTGACGGCATCTGGCATTGAAGGAAAAGTGCCACCAGTTATGGAAGGAGGGGGGGTCGAACCTTCGTGCCTTGGTGTAAAGCGAGCGTGGATTTTATACAGAAATAACCAGCGCTTCTATCCTTGGCAACACTACCACACCGAAGAATCACGCGAGGTATAGTAAAGGATATACTCAAGGAAAATGGGCAGTAATATAATCATCAAAGAATGATACGTGACTCTGGTACGTAGGGGTGTGACTTGAGTCCATAAAAATATCAATTATATAAAGAAATAACGCGAGAGTAAAGGTGAGGAGCCTACGCCAGGAGGCGCTGAGTAGCTACGGCCATCACCTTTTCCCTACTATGCGCTTTAGTGACTGCTGAGGCAGGTAACACTCAGTGCTCATGGGAACTGGAGAGGAGTGCAAGATTCGAACCCACAACTAGGTGAATGCGAGGACAGAACGCTTCCGATTTCGGCACCAGCGCACTGTGTAAGAAACATAAAGTAGGAAGAAACAACTTCGCCAACTGAGTATTCAGTCACAGAACGGAAATCAACTTCCGTCCATAACAGTTGAATGAAACACAATTTAAAGTTTTCAAATTCAATTGGATAAGCACCCAAACATTCTCTGTCTCTCTTTGATTTTTTTTATCTCATCTATTTATTATTATTATTTATTGATATTGTTTTGCATCCAAACTTGTTATGGACCAAAATGTTCCTTGGCGGTTTTCATGATTTATCACTGCATTCTAATGTCTATACACACACACACATATATATCCATATACCCGCGTGTTGCTGCGAGTTCGTGAATAACCATACCACACCTAACTTTAACCCTTAACCCTAACCAAAATAATTTGTTTTAAATTAAATATAGCTTTAAACACTCCCCCTTCCATGTGTGCGCCCCCCTACCCGAAGGTTGGGAAACCCTAGTTTGAAAATACATGCATACACAAACACAAATATCATGTACACATTCTTTTGCGTGCGTGTGTGTGTGTATTGACAATAAATGTCTACAGCTAAAAGGTGAAGAAATGTATCTCGTTTATTTATCTTCAGAATATATATGGTTATAGGGGTTTATTTGCAAAAACCTAGGAGTTTGTGAATAATCAATTTCCGCCCGCACTAAAATTAAATGAAAATAACCAATATTTCAACATTTGGTAAAATCATAGTGATTTTACATTTACATGCTTTTTTCTTACAAAAGCTATCATGGTTTGTGGCAACATTAATTTCACAAATATAAATGATATTCATAAACACATACAATGGTTTGTTTAATCATATTAATTCTTATGTCACAAAAATAAAACGCGACTTAAGAGGAGACTACAGTAGTGGCGTGTTCCCTTACCATAAACCACCAAACTTAACCCTTAACGCTAACAAAAATATTTTTTCAAATGAAATATAGTTATCCAAGTACCTAGAGTGATAGAGTATCAGAAAATATATGGTTATGGGGGTCTATTTTCAAAAACCTAGGAGTTCGTGTACAAACACACACACACACACACACACACACACACACACATATATATATATATATATATATGTGTGTGTGTGTGTGTGTGTGTGTGTGTGTGTGTGTGTGTGCGTGTATACCTGTGTGTATCTGTGCATGTGTGTGTATGCGTATGTGTGTGTACTAAATATCTTCACATAACAAAGAATATCAAAAGACAACATATCCAATATTTTTTAATAAATAAACCAGGACACCAAAGCGAAGAACATCCAAGGAGCAATAAATAAAGAGACAAATTAATTGGCCGATACAGAGACTCAATACAAATAAAATATGAAAGTATAAAATGGACGGCAATCAGACGAAGAAAGGGGGCGTGACAACTCGAGTCAAGCAAACCCTGGTAGGGCAAGTTTGGTCAGTTCTGGCGAGTCGCTGGGTTTTGTAGGCCGATGTCTGAGTTGCCAGGCGGGGAGGCGACCCAAACATCGGCCTTAAAAAAAAAAAAAAATTCAAGCTTGTCCTACCAGTGGGTTTCTCACTTCCCACTTTACGGGAGTAGGACGGTGAGAAGAGAAGAAAAATTAAATATGATATAGAATAAAATAAAGAATGAGGAAAGACGAAAAACATCAAGTAAACCTAAATAAATAAAACAAAAAATACACTAAAAAATCTAAAAAAGAAAAAAAAAAGAAAAATGAAATGAAAAGGTAAGAAAAATGTAAACAAATAAAAAAAAATACTACAGAAATAAAATAAAAGAAGGTGTGTGAAGATGACAACAGGACCAAGGCATGAACATGACTCTTTATTTAAACAACAAATAATTCGCATCTCGTCTCTGATAGCCAGCGTTTCTATCCTTGGCGGCAATACCTCGCTGAAGAAGTGGAGTCACAGAGGATTGTAAAGGGAGAGTTAAAGGGATTAGCACATGGGAGAGGTGTTGGAGTCATGTTAAAGCCGACCAACACACTTCTTTTAACTAAAGACGAGTATCCCAACCCTAAAAGAGCGCTGCGCTGCTCTGGTCCGTAGGGGTGCAACGGGTGGGGTGAAGAGAGAGAGCGAGATAGAGAGAATTAAAACTGGAGATGAGTAATCCAATAAAAACCTATCACTGCGTGACTCTGGCCCGCAGGGGGTACAACGCTGAACTTTCAAAGTTATCAACATTCTTCCTTTGACTGGAGACGAGTATTGTAATCCTTAAAGAACGCTGCGTGCCTCTGATCCGTAGGGGTGGTATTAAAAACACACACACATACACACACGCTGCGAGTTGTTACTCCAACTCTCGTGGGCGGGGAGTTGGGTGTGTGTATGTGTGGGTGTAAGGTCACAACATTACCCATAGATCGGTCATATGAGCTCTGAGCTCTCTTCCGGGAGGGTAATAGCTGTCGATCACGAGCCCAACACGTGATCTAAGACCATGGAAAGTCTCTCTCTCTCTCTCTCTCTCTCTCTCTCTCTCTCTCTCACACACACACACACACACTGCATACCATTCATGCATAGCCGGTGCCCTATGTGTGACAGAAATAGACAGGATGCCAAGCGAGTTGGGAAAACACAAAGAACGGAAAAACCTTAGCAAAGGTTATGGCGGAGACGGGAGGAGGAGGAGGAGGAGGACAAAGACATGTAAAAACAAAGGAACAAGAATAAAAATCTGTGAAGAACAAGAATGAGGAGATGGAGATGGATGACGAAGTGTGGGAGGTGAGGAGGGAGTGGATGAGAGGAGGGTGGAAGGATGTGGATGAGGACTTGGGTAAGGGGGCTAGGAGGACGGTGAGGGAGGGGAGGGGGAGGAGGGGGAGGAGGAGGAGGAGGAGGAGGAGGAGGGGAGGAGGAGGGGGAGGAGGAGGGGGAGGAGGAGGAGGGGGAGGAGGAGGAGGAGGTGTGAAATCAACGGAAGCCTCAGGCTGACTGATGATAAGGAGGAGGGGAGGAGGAGGAGGAGGAGGAGGAGGAGGAGGAGGAGGAGTAGAAGGAGGGTCGTACTTCAAGGGGCTTCAAAGGATGAGTTGGGAAAGGTTACGGACGGGCGAAAGAATCTAGGGAGGAGGAGGAGGAGGAGGAGGAGGAGGAGGAGGAGGAGGAGGAGGAGGAGGGAGAGGAGGGTTAGGCAACGGGTGCGGGATCGGGTGGGAGGAGGAGTGGGGAGGGGGGGAGAGGGGGAGAGGGGGGAGGAGTTCTCGCCCGTACTGAGCGGGTTATGCACAGAACTGTTGAGGTGGGTAAGTGCGAGCGAGCGTTGTTGAGGATGGTAATGGAGGAGCGCGCTCAACGAGGTGATTAACGCGGCCATGGAAGGATTGCCGGGAGATTCCATTCGCCTCACAAGGATCGCGTCCTGATGGGGGTGTGTATGGGCTTGATGGCGTCCCTAGTGGAGGGGGAGGAGGGAGGAGGGAGGAGGTGGAAGAGGGAGACGGAGGAGGAGAAGAGGAGTGGAAGGAGAGAGGAAGGATGAAAAGTTGTGAAAAGATCAGATTGAGGAGGAGGAGGAGGAGGAGGAGGTAGGAGAGAAGAGGGAGGAAGACGGGAAGGGGTGGAGGAAGAGGAGGAGGAGGAGGAGGGAGGAGAGAAGAGGAGAAGGAGGAGGTGGAAGAAGGGGAGGGGAATGAAGTCGATAGATTTAACATGCAATACGATAATCATGTCCGAAGGAGACTAAAGCGAAGAATTTTTTTTTTTCCCCATTCTCAGACTCGAGCCTCACTCAAACCTTCGATTTTTTTTTTATAATAATGTTCTCGTGAATAATTGTGTACGTATATCTGTTTGTGTGCAAATACGTACATGCGAGGCTTGCTGGTTTAATGGTACCGTGCTCGACCACTAATTAAACGGTCTGGGGACCGGTCCCCGTTCTGTGGGGCAAGTTTTTTTTTTCGTGTGTGTGTGTGTGTGTGTGTGTGTGTGTGTGTGTGTGTGTGTGTGTGTGTGTGTGTGTGTGTGTGTGTGTGTGTGTGTGTGTGTGTGTGTGTGTGTGTGTGTGTGTGTGTGTGTGTGTGTGTATGTGTGTGTGTATATGTGTATGTGTGTATATGTGTATGTGTGTATATGTGTATGTGTGTATATGTGTATGTGTGTATATGTGTGTGTGTGTGTGTGTGTGTGTGTGTGTGTGTGTGTGTGTGTGTGTGTGTGTGTGTGTGTGTGTGTGTGTGTGTGTGTGTGTGTGTGTGTTTGTTGTAAGATCGATGCATTACCAAGAGATCGGTACATATATGAGCTCTGAGCTCTCAACCGGAAGGGTAATAGTTGTCGATCACGAGTCCAACACGTCATCCAAGATCATGGTGAATCACGTGCATGCATTTGCATCTACACTCCTTGGCCATAGTGCAACACGGGTTCGGAATAAAACTCGGACCTTAACCAATGTTTTCTTTATCCTCTTCCTCATACAGTGTGCAGGTATGATGATGTGATCTTACACACACACACACACACACACACACACACACACACACACACACACACACACACACACACACAAGCTGGAAACATGTACATGATAAACTCCTGAGTAGGAGACGGGACCCGACGAACGTTGCTTCTTTCCTGTATACCACAACTAGGCAAATAAACACACACGCGCACACACACTGAAATTATTTCAGTATCGCTGCGCTTCGAGTCGTTACTCCAACTCTCGTGGGCGGGGAGTTGGGTGTGTGTGTGCGTGTAAGGTCATAGCATTACCCATAGATCGGTCTTACGAGCTCTGAGCTCTCTTCCGGGAGGGAAATAGCTGTTGATCACGAGTCCAACACGTGATCCAAAGACCAAGGTGAATCACACATATATATACACATATATATGTGTGTACACACACACACACACACACACACAATGACAATATGCATGTATATTTAACAGCAAGTTTTCCTGTAGTCATAATGGTTGCAAAACACTGCCATTTATACACTGATGATACCACGTCCAATTATTTTTAACTGGAGACATCTGTGAGGAACTTTTAACACAAAAGAAGTCTAACACTAAAAGCTTAACACTGCTTCACACTAAACCTCACTAAACGCAGTTTCCCGTATCCCCACTAAGGTCCTTACGCAAGGTCACCTTGTAAATGACAGAGAGAGAGAGAGAGAGAGAGAGAGAGAGAGAGAGAGAGAGAGAGAGAGAGAGAGAGAGAGAGAGACAGAGAGAGAGAGAGAGAGAGAGAGACAGAGAGAGAGAGAGAGAGAGAGAGAGAGAGAGAGAGAGAGAGAGAGAGAGAGAGAGAGAGAGAGAGAGAGCTGGCTGTCACACTATCTTCCAAGATCTACTGCACACATCCCACGGAGCGCCAGCGAGTCTTGGCAGCGCCTCAGCCCAGGCGACCAGTTCTCTACGTGTCATTGAACAGACCCCCCCCTCTCCCCCTCTCCCCCTCCCCCCTCTCCCCCCCTCCCACTCATCTCCATATTCTTTGATACAATGTGTTTTGTTCTCATGATACGTCCCGTCCTTTTGAAGGATAGGCTCTTGATCCTACGCAACTTTCCATACTTACCGTCGTTTGTTTTTGTCTAATACAAGGAGAGGCAACAACGGGCAACTGTTTTCGTCTTCCTCGTCCTCCTCTTCCTATCACTATTACTACTACTACTACTACTACTACTACTACTACTGCTACTACTACTATTTTTTTTACATAATGCCTTCTCCCCTCTCCCTTGACCTCCTACCACTTTTTCCTCTCTCTCTCTCTCTCTCTCTCTCTCTCTCTTATTTCTTTATATATATTCTTTACAGACAACCACCATCCTTGAGCAACGGTGTGCTGAAAGCAGGTAGGTCTTGTCTTGCACTGAGTTCATTGGCCAGCCTCCACCACAACCAGCCTCTGGTCGTCGACTCTTTTCATGATTTATTCTTCTGTACAGTTTGTCAGCAACTTCAGATTTCAAATGCTGCTCACAGTTGTGTGTGATTCACCATGGTCTTGGATCACGTGTTGGACTCGTGATCGACAGCTATTTCCCTCCCGGAAGAGAGCTCAGAGATCGTATATGACCGATCTATGTGTGTGTGTGTGTATGTGTGATTCACCATGGTCTTGGATCACGTGTTGGACTCGTGATCGACAGCTATTTCCCTCCCGGAAGAGAGCTCAGAGCTCATATATGACCGATCTATGTGTGTGTGATTCACCATAGTCTTGGATCACGTGTTGGACTCGTGATCGACAGCTATTTCCCTCCCGGAAGACAGCTCAGAGCTCATATATGACCGATCTGTGTGTGTGATCCACCATAGTCTTGGATCACGTGTTGGACTCGTGACAGACAGCTATTTCCCTACCGGAAGAGAGCTCAGAACTCATATATGACCTTACACGCACACACACACACACCCAACTCCCCGCCCGCGAGAGTTGGAGTAACGACCTGCAGTGCAGCGATACTGAAATTATTTCAGCCTTGGGCGGGATTCGAACCCGGACCGCCGTAGTGGCAGCCAGGAACTCTAACCACTGCGCCACGTGTGTGTGTGTGTGTGTGTGTGTGTGTGTGTGTGTGTGTGTGTGTGTGTGTGTGTGTGTGTGTGTGTGTGTGTGTGTGTGTGTGTGTGTGTGTGTGTGTGTGTGTGTGTGTGTGTGTGTGTGTGTGTGTGTGTGCTCGTGTTTAGTAATGAACAAGATAAGAACGCAAGAACATAAGAATGAAGGAGACTGCAAGAGACCATAAGGCCTACACTAGGCATAAGAAAAAGACCACCACTACTACTACAACTGCACCAGGTGACACACAACCAGCTTCACACAATACGGACAACAGACCCACACAATACAGACTACAGACCGCGCTGCACAGACAACATAACCCCACTGCACAGACAACATACCACACTCCACACTATGTATAACAGATCCACCCAACAGACAACAGATCCACACAACAACGGACAACAGGTCCAGACCACAGACAACATACCACACTATACAGACAACCGATCCACATAGCACAGACAACCGATCCACATTGCACAGACAACCGATCCACATTGCACAGACAACAGCCCCATATTTCTTCTCCGAGATAGCTACAGGGGAAGGGAGTCTGGAGACCGCTGCCGGTTGACATGGGGTCAAGGGTTTTCGGAGAGAGAGAGAGAGAGAGAGAGAGAGAGAGAGAGAGAGAGAGAGAGAAACATAGAGGCACACACACACACACACACAGAAATAGAGAGATAGATAGATAGATAGAGAGAGAGAGAGAGAAAGAGAGAGACGGCAAGAGAGAGAGAGAGAATCACAGTGAGTGGGCGGTGGGACGGGGGGAAGGGGGGGATGAGACGGAGGGGGGGGAAGAGGTGGGGGGGATACCCAGGCTCTCTCTTGCCGGGTCAGTGGTACTTCAGGCTAGGCCCCGTGTAACGGAGGGAGGGGGAGAGGGGGGAGAGGGGGGAGAGGGGGTTGGTTGGCTGAGGTCAACAACACATGACGTCTGGGTTGCATTGTTCGGACGCAGCTGGCCGGACCTACGCTGATTTAATACAACTATGATGTATTAATACAATAATGCATCTCGACAGATAACTGGCTGACTCGTAACGTGGGGGAATACATACGAACAAATTCGTAACAAGAAAAAGGTAGAAATTAATCATTCAAATAAAAAATTAATCAATAAATAAATGGATACATGAGCTGATAAATGGATAAATATAAATATAAAACAATAAAGTTTGATGAACTAAAGAGTACATACGAAAATATACAATTGATAAAAAAAAAACAGTACACTTACAAACGGAAATAGAAGCGCTGGTTATAGCCGATGAAATAATATATATTAAAACAGCTTCAATAGAAAGTGTGCGCGCGCGCGCGCCACTGAGATGATTATAATCGCTTGACGGCAACCAGATATGGCGGGTAAAGTGGCACCCCGTACGTAAGTTTTTTTTTATATTTTTTTTTTTCTTTAGTTTATAAGAACACAGCAACCGAGTTATTGGCCTCCTCCCGCCACCAAAATAAGCAGCTTTGTGTAAAGCGGCTTCCAAGTCCCACTACATATAGTACCTCCATTATGGACAGTGTTCTCAAAAGGCGGGTGCCTTGATTTCGCTTTTGATTCCGTCCCCCACGATAGAATACTTACTAAATTAGCTTCACACGGAGTAAGTGGTAGCCTATTAAGTTGGACTAGTAATTGGTTAAACGATCGAAAACAGAGTTGTTCTAAATGGCAAAACTTCTAGATGGAAAAATGTTACTAGTGGAGTTCCTCAGGGTTCCGTTCTTGGGCCACTTCTATTCATAGTATATATAAATGATATAGACCACGGACTGAAACCTATTGTCTCCAAATTTCCTGATGATCCAAAAATGTGTGAAATGGCAAATGATAATTTAAACCAATGAGATATTCAAGCATATTTAGATAAACTATAGCAATGGTCTGCAAAATGGCTAATGAAATTTAGCACAAGTAAATGCAAGAATATACACATAGGTAAAAATGATAATAAGTACGATTACAAGTTATTGGGAATTAGTTAACAAAAGTGGATAGTGAAAAGGACCTCGGCATAATTACCAGTAACGATCTCAATTAATCCAAACAGTGTATTTCAGCCTCTGAGAAAGCAAATAAGATTCTACGACTGATTGCGCTATCTTCTGACTTCAGAGGTCCATCTCTCATTAACAAGCTATATAAATCGTTAGTTCGTCCACACTTGGAATATGCTGTTTCCGTATGGTCACCGAATCTCATTGAAGACATTGACAGACTGGAAAAAGTACAACGGCGAGCCACAAACCTGATTCCAAATATCAAAAATAAATCATACGAAAATCGACTAAAACATATGAATCTATTTTCTCTACAAAAGCGTAGGCTCAGAGGTGACATGATACAGGTCTTTAAGATTCTAAAGAGAACTGACATCAAAAGTGACAAAATTTTCACACTGAATGAGAATCCGACAAGAAATAATGGTCTCAAATTGTCAGGAAATAGATTTAATTTGGAAGTGGGTAAAAACAACTTCGCCAACCGTGTAGTTAATTAATGAAATAAACTTTTTACAGAGGCAGTGCAATGTAGTTCAGTTCGAAGCTTTAAGGTTCGTTTAGATAAACACCTAAGCAAGATGCTGTAATGCCTGCCATTTATTTTATATTATTCGTTTATTACTTTGTTATTATTTGTCTGTTTATTATTAATCTGATTATCATTTAATGACTATTTATGTACACTTATCACTATTTACTATTTACCTGTTTGTTTATTATCTAACTTTACGTATCTATTTATTATTTATATTATTATCAATTTTATTCTATTAATCTATTTATCATATTTTTTCGCATCCGACCAAGTTATGGACCAAAAGGTCTCCTCCTTTGTAATACTTTGTCCCCCGCCCTCCAAGTATACAAATCGTTAATCAATTACTGGCCGCCCACCAGGAAGCGACTTGTTAGCGTCTCGGCTACCTTGCCCTGCCAGTACCGAGTTCGCGCCCCGCTCACGGCGAGGACACATCACTAGCACCAAGTCATTTCTGTCTCTCTTGAGCAAGGTGTGTGTGTGTGTGTGTGTGTGTGTGTGTGTGTGTGTGTGTGTGTGTGTGTGTGTGTGTGTGTGTGTGTGTGTGTGTGTGTGTGTGTGTGTGCGCGCGCGCGCATGTGTCGAATTAGTTCCTTATTTGATGACCAAACCCCAAAACTCAACAAGTCTACATTATTACACCATTCAGGTTAAATTAACTGGTTAAGTTAACGGGTTTGATTAACAAGGCGTCAACAAACTGCGCGTTAGTGAACGGGCAATGTTAAATTACATCATACCAGCTATAACTACCCGGGCCTTAATTACGTGGTAATTAATGGAAGTAATGAAAATCCTCGCACACAATTCATTACCAGATAAGGCGGGTAATTACTTGTCTTACAAGATGGACGGCAAAGACGATCATCTCCCCGTTTACGACACTCCCAATGCCCTCACCTCCATTTGGAGAAGCAGCCCCGAGAGGCTGACACTCGTTCCCCGGTCCGGGCCCAAGACCTCACAACCGGCGACTGATCCCGCGCTCACACAATACAGACAACAGTCATAGAATTTCTTTCTGGGGAGCGTTGCCAGACACTATGGGGCTGCGGGGTTCAAACCAACGAATCACGAGACGATAATCATCAATTAAAATAAACTCCATCTAAACTCGATAAACTCGTCTATTCGCAGCTTAAACTAGTTTAAGTAAACCTCAATGGGTACTCACCGGATAACTAACATTCAACCGCTCTCCACATATGTATGTATGTATATACGTATGTATATGTATGTATGTGTATATTTAAGTATGTACGATATGTGCGTATGCATGTTTATATGTATGTACGTACGTTATGTATATGTATGTTATATGTATGTATGTATATGTATATTTAAGTATGTACGATATGTGCGTATGTATGTGTGTATGTATGTACGTACGTTATACATATGTATGCAGTAGGTATATGTATGTAAGCATGTATGTATACAATGGTGAACATGCGTGAAAAAGGAAGATGAAGGGGGAGAGAGAGAGAGAGAGAGAGAGAGAGAGAGAGAGAGAGAGAGAGAGAGAGAGAGAGGTAAGGAGAGAGAGAGAGAGAGAGAGAGAGAGAGAGAGAGAGAGAGAGAGAGAGAGAGAGAGAGAGAGAGAGAGAGAGAGAAGAATAAGATGAGAGGAAGAAAGAGAAAGAGAGAGAAGAGGAAGAGAGAGAGAGAGAGAGAGAGAGAGAGAGAGAGAGAGAGAGAGAGAGAGAGAGAGAGAGAGAGAGAGAAAGAGAGAGAGAGAAGAATAAGAAGAGAGAAAGAGAGAGGCAAGGCTTAATCCAAGATTTATTCCAGACTGGTTTTCGAACTAAGTCTTGCTGCTCTGACAAAGATCTTGTACGAAACCAGTCTGGAATAAAGCTGATAGAACTTTCCTTTTTTAACTCACTTCAAACTCTTATAACCTCTCTCTCTCTCTCTCTCTCTCTCTCTCTCTCTCTCTCTATATATATATATATATATATATATATATATATATATATATATATATATATGTGTGATAATCTTTATGACAGTCGCATGCAGGATTCGAACGCACTGCTATCGGCCACCGGATTGATGTAGCTGTTACTAGTGAATTTCTCTCATATATATATATATATATATATATATATATAATGTCTCAAATTTATGTAATCCATGGCACAAATTTGAATTCTCATTAAATGTATATTTGGTCAGACTGAATCAATAATGGGTGATCTAAGCCTAAAATTGTGCATTTTTGGGTTAAAAGCTTGAAACTTGGTACACTTATAAAATAGCCCTAGATGAACATTTTGGAATATGGAGACGAACTGTCAGAGTCCCCTGGTGGCCACAGCAGGAACTAACATCTTACCATGTGGCGGACGTCACGGAAATTACTTAAAATGGTCTTAGATATTTTATTTTCTTAAGTTAGGAATATGAAACCTGGCAGGTTTCCAAAATATTTATTAAGAATTATCTCTTGATGATAGAAAATGGAATCGGAATCAGAGCTACCTAGTGACCAAAACTAATTTTTTTTTTTTTTTTTTTTTTTTTTTTTTTGGTAATCTCTGAATACAATTGTGATAGGACCAGGGCCCTTTTTCTCTGCATTTTGTCAATATAAAAACAGAATTTTTCCACCACAATGGATCAAATATTTGATACAAAATCGTTCTTGATGAAATATCTATCTGAATATACCCAATAAACACAGCAGTCAACACTGAACACACATTCCACGAAGTAAACAGACTGAATGACAGCGATCATCTTTACAAACGACAAAACGAGTTGTTTTGTCGTTTGTTCCATAATTCTGAATTCCATAACCACTCACCACAAAACCAGAATGAATAATGTTGACTTATCAAGTGGTACTTTAAGTCACAAAAAGCTCCCGGGCTGGTCTTAATGAGAAGTTAATTTCGGGTCATGGATTGTACAAATTGGGTCATGGATTGTACAAATTGGGTCATTCAGTTGTCACAAAAATATGTACACCATGTAATGTACAGAACGTGTACAACTCAGTGGTTCCCCCCCTGGGGGGTCATGGATTGTACAAATTGGGTCATGGATTGTACAAATTGGGTCATTCAGTTGTCACAAAAATATGTACACCATGTAATGTACAGAATGTGTACAACCCAGTGGTTCCCCCCCCTGGGGGGGGTCACGGGGACCCCCAAGGGAGAACCGAGAATAGTTTAGGGGGGGGGGTCAGAGCATACTGCTACAAATTATATATTTCTATATAATGTGAGAAATCTGAATATTGACAAAAAATCAAATATACGATAATTATGATCGTCAACTTTGTAATAAAGCAACGAATTTCTCATCAACATTTTATTACCATTATTATCATTATTATTATCATTATTATTATTATTAATTATTATCATAATAATATTTTTGTGGGGTGGGATTTGTGAGATAAATGAAAGGGGAATCAAACGAATGTTGAGAATGTTGTACTGTAACCTATTCGTCCATTGTACCAATTTTTACTCATTTATTTATTTTTATGGATTCCTTTTCTCTGGCTGACGACACAGATTTTCCACCCCTTACGGAGGCTAGCCTCTACTGAAGTCACTCTTACCTTAGTGATCACAGCGACCCACAGATATGTTTATATAGGGCAGCGTTTCCCAACCTGGGGGTGCTGAAATCAATTATAGGGGGCGCTAGGAAGTGATGCACACAAAAATCACATTGATATATGCGCATCACTGATTACCCAGTTGTGCATATTTGACCTTTTCCATGCTATTTTATTTTTCTAGGGTGTTCTTGTTTCTTCTACACACAATATTGTCAATTTGTTTCAGTTCTAAGGAATCACGAAAATAAATCATCAAGCAGTACACTTAGCTTTCTTTTATCCTTCTAGTAAGAAGCTAGGGGTGCTGGACTGCTTAGACATGACAACAGAGGGTGCTATGGTCGGAAAAGGTTGGAAAACGCTGATATAGGACAAGACCAATTTATCTTAAAAAAAAATAAAAAAAAAAAAACATACTCTCACATCTACCGCTCCAACCAACGATTAACATGGTAAGCCTACGCCAGGAGGCGCTGACTAGCTGCGGCCGAAGCCGTCACACTGGCTTCGTTATGCGCTTGGATTGTTGGGACACGTAACAGTCACTGCCGAGGATGGGAGAAAAGTGCGGGATTCGAATCCATAAGCCAAAATTTGAGTGATAAATCATCAATTCTTCAACCAATCCTCCACTACTTCCTTTCAAAAATTATATACAAAATAGACAAAAATACAATTGAATTAAATAAAAAATAAAATGAAAGTAAACAAAATATAAAATATAATCAAACAAAATAAAAGATACTATGAAACCAAACAAAATAAAAATACAATAAAATGAAACAATATAAAAACTACAATAAATAAACAAAACATGTATGCTAATGGCTTTTTCCACCTTACAAGGGAGGTGGCCAAAAACAAAGACATAAAATCCACATCCCATCCACATATGCTCCACTTCCATCCACCCCCTCCCTCCCTTTTATCTTGGCTCCTCCTGGGTGACGGGTCATCCCTGCATCTCGCCCACTGCCCTGGGTCAGAAGCAATGTAGCAAGACACAGCACATCCACAGCAAGGCCGCTTCATTTAATCGGCGACCCCCCCTCTCCATCCCCTCATGCAGAAAAAGAGAAGACGTGGAGAAATCCCTTCGGGCTGCGTTAAAATATCATTCACACAAACTACCTCCCCCCATCCCCCCCACCCACTCCCATGCATCACAGCATCATCCATACACAACCATTCTCCACTCACCCCATCTTCTGTCTTCTCCCTTCCTTCCTCAACAGACATTCCCCTCTTTCCCAATGCCCCTTTTACCCCATCCATCCATCTCATCCTTGGTCGCCCCCTCATGCTCACTCCTTCCACCTCTGCCTTCCACACCTCTTTTACTAATCTTTCTTCGCTCATTCTCTCCGTGTGTCCGAACCATCCCAATACTTTTTCATCAACTCTATCTCCCAACTCCCTTTCAACCCCCTCTCTCCTCCTCATCTCCTCGTTTCTCACTCTATCCAGCCTAGTAACCCCTATCATACTTCTCAGGCATTTCATCTCAAACAGATTTAAAGTCTTCCTCTCCTATGTTCCATGTTTCTACCCTATGCAGTGCTGTTGGCACAATCACACCTTCATACAATCTCCTCTTAGCATCCATTCCCAAATGTCTGTTTCTCATTACACTATTCAATCCCCAAAGGCGTTTACTTGCTTCTCTCAATCTACATTCCACTTCCACCCCAACTCCTCCCTTTCCTGCCACAATCGCACCCAAGTATCTAAAGCTATCCACTCCCTCCATTCTCTCCCTTAACATTCACTTCCAGTTTGTTGCCGATGTTTGGGTCGCCTCCCCGCCTGGCTAGAGCTATCGGGAACCAACGCAAGAAGCACACAGCGGGTCCCAGGAATCGAACTTACGACCACCCGCTGATGAGTTCGACATGGTATCCACTGGGCTACGCGGCGGTACAGTATTAAAAAAAAAAGAAAAAAAAACAGATAAATGAATAGATAAATACATTGGATAAATAACTAGTGTTATCTCTCCAACTATTCTATTCCTATTACCTGAGCTTTGCTCCATCTCCCACCAGGTGATTTTATTCACGCAAGAGGATAGGGACACCCACTCCCTAACCGGCTACAGCAAAAAGGTTAACCCCATTACGGTTAAATTACTAAACCCCCACGATGAAGAAATGGCACATGAAAAAACCTTTGCCGGAGTTCCGCTGAACTGAATGTCACTGTCCTCGCCAATAATTAATTTGTGCAAAGCCATACGAGGTCAAAGGTCAAGGGTAGCGGGAGCATGAAAGGTCATCACGAGTCATATATGGTCACCGTGGCACCCCGTCCTTGATGACAGAGTGTCTTGTATCATCCAAAGTCTACGTCTACAAACTAAAGAAGAAGAAGAAGAAGAAGAAGAAGAAGAAGAAGAAGAAGAAGAAGAAGAAGAAGAAGAAGAAGAAGAAGAAGAAGAAGAAGAAGAAGAAGAAGAAGAAGAAGAAGAAGAAGAAGAAGAAGAGAAATGTAGTGCTTGTAAATCACAACTAACAGCACAGTCGGACGAAAGAAAGAACTGAGTAAGCGAAACTATATATTTCTATTACTAACTGCAATCCTCTTCAGTTAATGCACTACTGAAGAGAATTGCAGTTAGCAGTCGAAATATATAGTTTCGCTTACTCAACTCTTTCTTTCGTCCGACTGTGCTGTTAGTTGTGATATATATATATATATATATATATATATATATATATATATACATATATATATATATATATATATATATATATATAAATATATATATATATATATACATATATCTTTTTTCAACCACATTGACTTTTTCACTTTAATTCCATGTCATCACGATCGAGATTGACAATGCGCTCGACGGAAACATATGCAGAAACTGATACGTAGTGAAGCCAAGGACTCGAACCCAGCTCAGACGTACCAAGTGAACAGTAACCACAATGTGGTTGAAAAAAGATTGATATCTGCACTGGGGACCACTCAGTGTATATATATATATATATATATATATATATATATATATATATATATATATATATATATATATATATACATATATATATACACACACACACACATATATATATATATATATATATATATATATACATATATATATATATATATATATACATATATATATACACACACACACATATATATATATATATATACATATATATATACATATATATATACATACATTATATATATATATATATATATATATACACACACACACATATATACACAAATAAATGTAGCCTTTTTTCACCGTCTTGAAACATGATGTGTTTTTCCCTATGAAAGTGATTAGGCAAGTTATTTTAATGAAACATGGTGCGCCATTTCCTAAGACATGGTGAAAAAGTAAAACCCTGGAAATAACAAACCTACACTTCAGCCAATCTCATAAAAGAAAATAAATCGCCAAGATAAAAAAAAAAAAAAAAAATCTTATTGTGGGTTGCCTTTTCCTCCTGCACAATGATGTACATACATATACCAAAGACTTTTTTCCCCCTTACATGGGAGGTAGCCAAAAGAAAAAGGCATAGAAAACCACTCCCACCCATTCATCCCCTACATACTCCACTCCCCTCTACCTTCTTCCCTCCCTCTTATCTTGGCACCTCCTGGATGACGGGCCATCCCTGCATCTTGT
>NC_134779.1:53656122-53666122 GCF_046742065.1 Oratosquilla oratoria
CCTGTTGGTCCTCTTCCTCCCGCCAGACGATTCTAATCACCTCCGTGAGATGACCCAACACAGGTCACCTCACTTGGGTCACTTCCACGAAGTGGTGACGTCAGAGGTGTTAATGACCAATCAGAATTCAGAACACCCGTGATCTCATTACATCTACAAAACTTCCGGGTGACATGCGCAGCGATTTCTGCGCAAACGCACAACGCAAAGCACGCCACGTGACGTCATAGTGTGCGAACATTTAGTGAAAATAATTTTGCCCAAAATGAAAGCTTTTGAGTCAAATATGAATGAATACATAAATAAACATATAAATAGGTACAATTAATAATACAGTTAATAAAAAGTAGAAAGAGAGAGAGAGAGAGAGAGAGAGAGAGAGAGAGAGAGAGAGAGAGAGAGAGAGAGAGAGAGAGAGAGAGAGAGAGAGAGAGAGGGAGAGAGAGAGAAGTTGCGTATGGTCAGGTATAGGTACTATCTGATATATTTCTTACCTCCCTACCACAGTCGCTTAAACCTTGTCTGAGCTCCAAAGGCCACATGACGTCACACGGAGGCCGCGCGAACGGTGATGGGCGTGATCGATGGGCGTGATCGTTTTGCAGACGTTCTATCGTTCAAAAACTCTCCATCGAGAGCGAAGGAATCAGCTGACGACTGCTTGTGTGACTGGGCACCCCGTAACAACACTTAATCCTCCAAGGCTCCTTTCTCCTCCCCTCCCTCCCTCCCTCACATCTCCTCCCTCTCCTCCTCCTCCTCCTCCTCCCCTCCTCCTCCTCCTCGTCTTATGTAAGGCGCGGGTGTGCACGGTTTATGTAATGGGGGACGAAGGTTGTCACTTCACATATTTTGGGAGGAGGAGGAGGAGAAGGAGGAGGTGGAGGAGGAGGAGGTGATGGTGGAATAGGAAGAGGAGGGGGAGGTGGAGGAGGAGGAGGTGATGGTGGAATAGGAAGAGGAGGAGGAGGAGGTGATGGTGGAATAGGAAGAGGAGGAAGAGGAGGAAGAACAGGAGGAAGAGGAGGAGGAGGTGATGGTGGATGAGGAGTAGGAAGAGGAGGAAGAGGAGGAATAGGAGTACCAGGTGGGGTGGAAGAGGAGGAGGAAGAGAAGGAAGAGGAGGACGAGGAGGAGATAGAAGAGGAGGAGCAGGAAGAAGAGGAGCAGGAGGAGGAGGAAGAGGAGTAGGAAGAGGTGGTGGTTGTTGATCATGGTGGTGAAGGACGAGGGATAGAAGACGGAGGAGGAGGAGGAAAGGAAAAATAGAGGAAAGAGGAGGAGGAGGAGGAGGAGGAATAGGGGAGAGGGAGGAAGAGAAGAATGAATAGGAGAGTAAGGGAAGATGCAGCTTGATGCTGAGGAGGAAGTCGAAGAAGAGGAGGAAGTCGAGGAAGAGGAGGAAGTCGAGGAAGAGGAGGAGTCGAGAGTGAGGAAGAAGAAGAGAAGGACGAGGTGGAGGACGAAGACGAGGAGGAAGATGAGGACGAAGAAGAAGAGGAACAGGAAAAGGAGAAGAAGGTGAGGAGGTATATGGAAGGGGTAACAAAGCAAAGCAAAGGAGGAGGAGGAGGAGGAGGAGGAGGAGGAGGAGGAGGAGGACGAGGAGGAGGAGGCGTGTCTGAGTAGGGAGCAAGAGGGAGGGGAGGAGGGAGGTGGGGAGGGAGTGGAGGAGGGGGAAGGGGGATTTGGCATCTACCCAATCATGACATAACAAGGTGAGAAAGGGACGGGGGGAGTACTCGTAATGTGAAATTGCGTATTTTTGTGTGCGTACATGTGTGTATGTGTGAGTGTATGCGTATGTGTACGTGTGTGTTAAGCCTCTACATAACATATGGAATAAGATCTATTTTCGTGTGGGATCAGTGTGTGCGTGTGTTCGCGTGTGCGTTTGTGTAGACTAGTTCTGCCTGCCTGGTTACATTAGTATGTGTATGGAGGGGGGAGGGGAGGGGGAGTAAGGGGTGAAAGTGGAGGAGGGAGGGGACAAGTGGGGGGACAAGTGGTGTGGGGGGGTAGAACGCAATAGGGGGGGAAAGGAAGGGTACACAAGTCAGGTTGCCGTCAACTGCAAGATCTGACAATTACACACATTGCCTAGTCAAGCTGCGAAGATCGTGTGTGTTAATTGAAAAGGGAAGTGACGAGTCTTGATTGATTCTGGATATTCGAGGGATTTAGAGAAGCGAGAGAGAGAGAGAGAGAGAGAGAGAGAGAGAGAGAGGCAGAGGCGTTGCCCACCTGAAGCACTTGATTACAAATACCGCCTTGCGATTTTATTCAGAAACACCCCTCCCTTCCTCCCCCCCCCCCCTTCTCTATCGAGGACTTAATGACAGCTTTTGTACTGGATATGTGTCACGGCCGCTCGGAATTTACGAATATATCAACGGACGGGCTACCAAGGCTACCTGGGCATCGGGGGAAGGAGGGAGGGGGAAGGGGGGGAGACGAGAGGGGAAGGGGGGAGACGAGAGGGGAAGGGGGGAGAGAGGGGGAAGGGGGAGAGGGGGAGAGGCGGGAGAGGGATGGGGAAGCCAGATCAGGTTAGGGGAGGGGATGGAGAGTGGAGGTAGAGGAAGAAGGTACATGGGAGGGGGGGGAGTGGGAGTGGGGGGAGGAGGTGAGGGGGTGAGTAAGGGAAGCTCCCAGGTCTCTCCTGGCTGAATAAAATCGCCTGGCGACACAGAGAATAAAACTTCGACAGACACATGTTACGTAAGCTGTTTCAGCCTACAGGTCCTCAGCTGATCTCGTCACCTTTGCCCTATATGCTCGGGCCGCCAGGGCCAGACGGTAGCCATATCCATCTGGGATCGAGTCAGGCATCACAGGTGGTTATAACCTTGTCCAGGTGGTTATGATCTGTTGGGCAAGTTGCACAGAGGCCATTACGAACGGCAACGGTGACACACACACACACAAACACACACACACACACACACATATATATATATATATATATATATATATATATATATATATATGGGTGTTTTTTCTGTAGACCGAGAATGATACCTTACTACCTCACCTCCAAATCACCGTATCCAAGAAAGCTAGTCTGTTATCCATCCCGTGTTCGATAGTAAACTGGATGTTGAGTAGATTGAATCATGTCGAATCAAACATATATATATATATATATATATATATATATAATGACACAATATATGTATATATATATATATATATATATATATATATATATATGTATATTATATATATACATATATATATATATATATATATATATATATATATATATCGGCAGCAGTTTTTCTTAGACACAACTTGTTAAAGAAAACAATATGTGCATTTGATCTTGTGGGTATTTTCTACACGTCTACTATAGACTCTGCTTCTGCATACAAAATAGCTATATCGCTCCTGAGTTCGACGGTCGTGAAGACGAGGCTATAGTCAGATGCATTGAAAATTTCCATAGGGTCATTAATGCAGATATTGCTGCTTTCTAAAAGAAAAAAAAAATGAGAAATGGAACCAAATCCCAAAAGGATTTTGTATTTGTATTATCATCGTGGAATTCATGAATTCATATTGAATTTGTGACAGGTTTTCACTATTCGTTCAAAATAAAGATGAATACAGACAAACAAATATACGCAAACTTTTCCTAATACCAAGACGATACTGATAAAAATGGTGACAGTAATAATGAGAGTAATAATGAAAATTAATAATAATAATAATAATAATAATAATAATGATAATTAATAAATATACCAATATGCCCTCTCTCCCTCACACGAGACATCCACTCACTCTCCCTTCATCCAATTGATTTAATTTTCTTTTTTTCTTTCTTCTTATCTTATCTCAACTCCTTGGGGCACGAAGGACCATCTCTGGCTGCCGCCGCCCCTTTGGCCGCGTGAGGAGCAATGATAATACAAATGCAAAGTTCCAAAAGGTCACTGACATCTTCCGCAAAGGTATGGCGTCATTATACACGTATGCAGGGCAGGCATGGAGGAGTCACGAATAGATTCTCAATTAATTAGAAAAATATATATATATATATATATATATATATATATATATATGTATATATATGTATATATATATATATATATATATTCGTAAAGAGCTGGAGTCCAGGAGTCATGCTGTCAGGAAATTTCGAGCACTGGACTCAAGAGTAATAGAATTTACTACCGACGTTTCGAACCCTGTCCGGGGTTATCAGTATTATATATATATATATATATATATATATATATATATATATATATATATATTATATATATATAATATATATATATATATATTATATATATATGATCACTATAAACCCACTATCGGAGAAAAAATACGTGTTATAACATACCAATTTCCAATATATATATATATATATACACACACACACATATATAAAACGAATAAATGAATAAACTATTACACTTATAACAACAGAAACACAAACACAAATAAATAAGCAGCAGCGGGACTGAAAACAAATGGAAAATAAACAAACCAATGAATAATTAAATAAAACCAAAGGAACGCAACTGATACTGACGCTGACATGGAGGCCTGGGCGTCTGGCTGCTGCTGCTGATGCTGACGCGATGTCAGCGTCGCCGCCAGCCCCCGTGTATAAGACGCACCCGCATCGTCAGACCTCGACTCGAACTCCACAAAGTCTCGAGATCGATGCGTGACTTCGGACCATGCAAGGTTTACTTCGAGATTCACTTATACAGTATGTATGTATGTGTATATATATGTATGTATACATTTTATATATATATATATATATTATATGTGTGTGTATGATTCACTTTGGTCTTTGGATCACGTGTTGGACACGTGATCGACAGCTATTTCCCTCCCGGAAGGGAGCTCAGAGCTCGTATGACCGATCTGTGGGTAATGCTTTGACGTTACACGCACACATAACCCCCAACTCCCCGCCCACGAGAGTTGGAGTAGCAACTCGAAGCGCAGCGTTACTGAAATTATTTTCAGCCCTGGGCAGGATTCGAACCCGGACCGCCGTAGTGACAGTCGGGGGGAAGTTGGCAGGGGTAGGTACAAGTAGAGCTCCCGAATCGAACTGCAAGTCTCTGGTTCGATCCAAGGCTTCTGACAATACGTGGGGTAAATAAATCCTCTAGAACTTCATAACAGCTCTTGTCTACTCGTAAGAGAGAGAAAGAGAAAGAGAGAGATAAAAAGAGAGAAAGTGGGGGAGGGAGAGGGAGAGGGACAGAGGGAGAGAGGGGGGAAAGAGAGAGGGAGGGAGAAAAAGAAAGAGAGAGAAGAGATAGAGGGGGGGAGGGGGAGGGCGGGAGGGGAGGGGGGACCGGGTGGTGGAGAGAGGGAGGGAGAAAAAGAAAGAGAGGGAGGGAAAAGAAGAGAGATAGATAGAGAGAGAGAGAGAGGGAGAGAGGGAGAGAGGGAGAAGAGAGAGGGGGGGGGGGGGGAGAGAGAGGGAGAGAGAGAGAGAGGGAGAGAGAGAGAGGGAGAGAGAGAGAGAGGGAGAGAGAGAGAGGGAGAGAGAGAGAGAGAGAGATGAGGCGAGTGGATCAGACTAGGTGGAGTTGTACACAAAGAAGATGGAGGTCCCGGAGGAATGTGGAGTATTCAGTGGAGCGGACGTAGCAGGTGCAGTAGGAAAGCGATGCGAGCAGAGCAGGAGTGGATCAGGAGTGGAGAGCAGGTGGAAGTGGAGGAAGAGGAGGGGAGAGGAAGTAACAACATGAAAAGCAGATTGACGAGGGGGAAGAGGAAGAGGGAGGAGAAAAGGAAGAGGGAGGAGAGGAAGAGGGAGAAGAGGAAGAGGGAGGAGAGGAAGAGGGAGAAGAGGAAGAGGGAGAAGAGGAAGAGGGAGAAGAGGAAGAGGGGTATGTGGAAAATAAGTAAACAGGAGGAAGAGGAGGAGGGGATAGAAGACGAAGAAGAGGAGGAAAATATGGAAGAGGAGGAGGAGGAAGAGGAAGATGAGGAAGAGGAGGAAGAACAGGAGGGGGAAGAAGATGAAGAGGAGTATGAAGAAAACAAGAAAGAGGAGGAAAAGGAAAATGAGGAGGAAGAGGAGGAGGAGGAAAATAAGGAGAAGGAAGAGGAGGAGGAAGATAAGGAGGAAGAGGAGGAGGAAGAGGAGGGGGAAGAAGATGGAGAGGAGTATCAAGAAAACTAGAAAGAGGAGGAAGAGGAAAATGAGGAGGAAGAGGAAGAGGAAGATAAGGAGGAGGAGGAGGAAGAGGAAGAGGAAGAGGAGGAGCCGTTAAAACCCTAGCAAGCTGGCTCGCCAAGGAGATCTTTGTTGAAAATCGGGGCCAGGCCGTTCTCTGTCCTTACTGACGTCACGCGATGACTCTTGGGGATTCGAACCGCCTAACTTTGGCTTCTCGGCCACTTCGCTCCTCATACATACCTACACACACACACACACACAAACACATACATACGGCGGTCCGGGTTCGAATCCTGCCCAGGGCTGAAATAATTTCAGTATCGCTGCGCTTCGAGTCGTTACTCTAACTTTCGTGGGCGGGGAGTTGGGTGTGTGTGTGCGTGTAAGGTCACAGCATTACCCATAGATCGGTCATACGAGCTCTGAGCTCTCTTCCGAGAGGGAAATAGCTGTCGATCACGAGTCCAACCCGTGATCCATAAGACCAAGGTGAATCACACACACACACACACACACATATCTCTATATATATATATATATATATATATATATATATACATATATATATATACACACACACTCGTGTATATTACTTCGCCAGCCATAAACTAGCGCTTCGATCCTTGAGCTCATTATTGCGTCGGAGATGTGGAGTCATGGAGGTGATTAAGGTTGAAAGTAGAGAGCACAAAAGAGGGATATTGGAACCTAAAGAAAATCTTCTCTTCTTTTTAATGGAGATTATTCTCCAATCACTAAAAAATGGTGCGTGACTCTGGTCCGTAAGGATGCCATTAAAGTCCCTAAAATATTCACTCCCATAAAGCTTACGCATTCAACACCCACATACGGGGCCATCCATATTATATATATATATATATATATATATATATATATATATGTATAATGTATATATATATATATATTATATATATATACACACATATATTACATATACCTACATATGTATCATTATATTTGACCATCACGACCGGTATCGAATCTGTTTCCACGGTTACCATAAAGGGAGCGGCGCCGACCGGGCCCACGATCGTGAACATCTGTTTAACTCAACCCCCTCAACGCTGAACATTTGAACTCCACCTTCACCCGCTCCCCGCCATCAAATTTATAAACAACAAAATCACGAGTACAGAGTAGTGTTCACAGTTAACGACTGCTTTGCTGTCGTCTTCATGCATGAAGTGTTGGGCACAATGCCGATCAATGTCGTCAGCGTTTGATTGCAGTGACGCGCCTCCCAGCGTACACTCTTTATTGATCGCACACACACACGCAAACACACACACACACACACACACACACATATATATATATATATATATATATATATATATATATAATATATATATATATAAACACCCACCCATCCGAGGAGGGTAATAGCTGTTGATGACAAGTCCAAAAAGTAATCCATGGCTATGGTGAATCACACAACCGCGTGCACGCACAAACACACACACACAAACACACACCTATTATATATATATATATATATATATATATATATATATATATAAACACGCACACACACATATGACTTCAACGTTCACCGCGGTTACTATTCTTGTACTGCATTCCTCAGTCACCGTTCCAGTGTCGGGTGAACCTTGCTTGCCTTATGAGTTCAGGGGTGTTGTGCAACAGCCACCACCTGCCAGTGCACTGAAGGAGAACCCCGTGGCCAGATATTGACAAATTTCAGGTGAATATTGACAATATTTCAGGGGAATGTTAACAATATTTCAGATGAAAATTGAAAATATTTCAGGTTCATGTTGACAATGTTTCAGGCGAATATTGACAATGTATCAGGTGAATGTTGACAATGTTTCAGATGAATGTTGACAATATTTCAGGTGAATATTGATGCTATTACAGGTGAATATTGATAATATTTCAGATGAATGTTGACTATTTCAGATGAATATTGACAACATTTAGGTGAATATCAACAATATTTCAAGTGAATGTTGACAATGTTTCAGTTAAATGTTTACAATATTTCAGGTGAGTATTGACCATATTCAGGCGAATGTTGACAATATTTCTGGTGAATGTTTAAAATATAACAGGAGAATGTTGAAAATGTGTCAGGTGAATGATGACAAAATTTCAGGTGAATATTAACCATATTTTATGTGAATGTTGACAATATTTAAGGTAAATATAGACAATATTTCATGGGGAATATTGACAATATAAGGCTGATAATGAGGACCCTAGGCTGTGGCCTGCATGGTGTCTTGTGTTTTTACTGTATAGTTATGGAACTATTGTATTCTTTATTGTATGGTCAATAAGAAAGGTGGAGTAAAACACGGCAGGTAAACTTCTATTGTAATTGTACGTGGAAAGTACAATCTAAGTCTTCACGTCACTCTCACGAACAGTCAAGATTTAACCTGTACTCACTCGCAGCAAGCTCACGACTACTGCGTGCGTGACTAGAGGCTTGGGTAGCCTGCTCGAAACAGCTGTTAATGATTTATTTTCTACAATTATTTTGATTATTCACTTGTGCACAGAAATTTACATTCATACACCTTTCAGTTACACAACAACTTAATTTGATAATAATAATCTATATCCCATTCATTCAACTTTCGCATTGCAAATAAATTGATAATTACTTAATAAGTACTAATGGCAATTAGTAAGTTCTCGAACATTCACGCTGACACGCATGTACATACACACATACAGAAATTCTAACTACGCATTTATCTGAATCTACAAGGAGCATAATGCTAACAAGCTTATACAATAGAACACTCTTGTGTTTAGGTCAGGGTTGGTATAGAAGAGCAGAAAGAAGAGGAGGAACAAGAGGAAGAAGACGAAGAGGAAGAGAAAAAAGAAGAAAAAGAAGAGGAAAAAATAAGAAAAAAGAGGAGGAACAAGAGGAAGACGAAGAGGGAGAAGAAAAAGAGGGAAAAAAAGAGAGTAAAAGGAGGAAGAGTAAAAGGAGGAAGAGAAAGAGGAGGAAGAGGAAGAGGAGGTCAGCGAAGATGAAGAAGAGGAAAAAGATGAAGAAGAAAAGGAAGAAGAAAATGAAGTAGAAGAAGAGGAAGAAGAGGAAGGGAGAAAAAAGGTGAGAGAAAGACCCTGCATGAGTCCCGGCCGGCTTCGGTGCACCGCTCTCGTTTCACCAAGTACGTGCATTGTGATAGGTCGCAATTTGGAGAGAACCTGCCCAGCAAGTCCAGCCTCCATGGCTTAGTTCATCACTCCAGAGCGGGTACAACCCTGCATCCCAGGACCTTCACACCACCATCATAAGGAGTGGGGTAGTACTGTAGTAGTAGTAGTAGTAGTAGTAGTAGTAGTAGTAGTAGTAGTAGGAGTAGTAGTAGTTAGTAGTAAGTAGTAGTATTAGTACTAGGTAGTAGCAGTAGCAGTAGGAGTAGTAGTAGTAGTAGTAGTAGTAGTAGTAGTAGTAGTAGTAGTAGTAGTAGTAAGTTGCACGAGGATGGAGGTCGTTTAAAAAAAGTAGTAGTAGTAGTAGTAGTAGTAGTAGTAGTAGTAGTAGTACACAGTTCCACGAGGATGGAGGTCGTTTAAAAAAAGTAGTAGTAGTAGTAGTAGTAGTAGTTGTGGTGGTGGTAGTAGTAGTAGTACACAGTTCCACGAGGATGGAGGTCATTTAAAAAAAGTAGTAGTAGTAGTAGTAGTAGTGGTAGTAGTAAGAGGAGGAGATACCAACATGTTTCAATTGGTTTCAACCTCGTCTACAAGAAAATATATACGCAATTTCTAATCCTACTAATTTCTAATACCGGACAAACTTCGGGATATAACAGATCTGTCCGGTAT
>NC_134779.1:53671122-53678622 GCF_046742065.1 Oratosquilla oratoria
GAGAGAGAGAGAGAGAGAGAGAGAGAGAGAGAGAGAGAGAGAGAGAGAGAGAGAGAGAGAGAGAAGAGTCTTCCATTATTATGTACGGCGCATCAAAATTATGTTTGATTTAATTCTAAATTTACATTTGCTCATCTCTCTCTCTCTCTCTCTCTCTCTCTGTTTCCCCCCTCTCTCTATATTTCCCACTCTCTTCTTCCCTCTCTTTCCTTCCTTTATTTCCCCCTCTGTTTCTCTTCCCTCTCTCTCTTTTTCCTCTTCTCCACTCTCTTTTTCTATCTCCCTCCCCTTTCCCCTTTCTCCCTCCCTCCCTCTCTCTCTCTCTCTCTTTTCCTCTTCTCTCCACTCTCTCTCTCTCTCTCTCCCCTTCTCCCCCTCCTCCCCCTCTCTTTCCTCTCTCTCAACCTCCTCCACCCTCTCTTCCACTCCCTCCACCTCCACCTCCCTTCCCGACCTTTCCTCCCTCTCCTACTTCTCCCCCACCCCCAGCCCACCTTCCCCCCTCCACTTCTTCCACATATCCAGTCCACTCCTCCTCCTCCTCCTCCATCCAGCCCCCTCACCTCTTCCACCCTAATCTTCCTCCTCTCCTGTCCACCCCACCCTCCCCCCCTTACCTACCTCCTCCTCCTCATTCCTTCCTTCCCCTCACCTGCTCCTCCACTCAAACCTTCCCCACTCCTCTTCTTCTTCATCTCCAATCCACCTCCCCCTACCCTCCTCACCTACCTTCTCCATTTCCTCCTCCACTTCCCCTTCCACCACGCATCTGATAACCTTCCCCTTCCACCCAATTGCCCAGTCCGGCTCGATTCCCAACGGCTCCCGGTGATTGTCTCTTGCCCTGGCTGTCCGAGCACACAGAGAAAAGGTGTTGGCTTCGGCCCAAGTTAAATCCCTCATTTGTAAAATTCTTCATATACAAGCACACACACACACACACACACACACACACACACACACACACACACATATATATATGCTAATAAGAACACGGGTACGTGTGTTCACTTATGCAAAGTAGACCACTTGGAAAAAGAAACTAACGAAGCAGAGCGATTTCGTATATTACATCTGCAGTGCAAAAAGTACTTTTTGCACTGAAGATGTAATATACGAAAACGCTCTGCTTCGTTAGTTTCTTTTTCCAAGTGGTCTACTTTGCATATATATATACTGTATATATATATATATATATATATATATATATATATATATAAATATATATATATATATTCTCTCGGTGTAGGGTGGGTCTCTGGCTCGGCCACCTCCCCTTATAAGGAGAATAAAGCCTTTTGGACTGTAGGCATGGTTGTATCATACAAACATATACTGTATTATATACATACATACAGACGACTTTAGGATTTTATTCAGTCGAACGGGGAAGGGGAGGTTCAGACCATTATACATCTTCCGCCATGACAGTCGCCAAGAAGATTTTATTCAGCCGAGGAAGACGGTACCCCCACCCCTTTGCCCCCAACCCCCCGTATGATTAAAAAAAAAAAATAAATAAAAATGGCTGGACTCTTTCCCCGCGGGGGAAGGAGGGGGGAGGATGTGAGGGCAGAGGGGGAAGGGGGAAAATATGAGGGGAGGGGGAAGGGGGTAGGATATGAGGGGAGGGGGAGAGGATAGAGGGATTGGAATGTGGGAGAGGAAGGATGAGAGGGAGGGAGACGGGGGGAGGGGTAAGAGGATGGAGAGGGAGGGGGAGGGGGAAGGGGAGGATAGAGAGGCAGCGAGATGAGTTGGGAGGAGAGATGCAGGGGGAGAGGGAGAGTGGAGTGAGGGGGAGGAGGAGGTAGGAGGGGAGGGGAGGGGGGCAATGGAGAGGGGAGGAGAGAGGAAGGAGCAGGGATAAGGAGGGGGGAGAAGGAAACGGTGGGGAGAGAAGAGGGATTAGGAGGGGGAAGAAGGAGGAGGAGGAGGAGGAGGAGGAGGAGGAGGAGGAGGAGGAAAGGGAAGGGGGAGAGGGTACGGGAGAGGATTAAGGAAAATATGATAAACACATTTTATACCGTGGGGGGGGGGAGAGGGGGAGAAGGGGGAGAGAGGGGAAAGGGGTAAAACCGAGACGAATAAAATCGCCAGGCGGCATCAAGAGCGAAAGGAAATGTACCACCCGGTAAGGAAGCTGTTAGGAGAGACATAGGATAAATACAATGAATACATTTAGAAATAAATAAAATAAAAACAAAACAAAAATCATAAGATCATATGCTATTATTCAGGCTAACGGCCAGCAATTTTATTAATTTTCATTCAGATACTAATTTTCACGTTGTGGTTAGGTTAGATTAAGTTAGGTTAGGTTAGGTTAAATAAGGTCAAGTTAGGCTATGTTAAATTAAGTCTCTTTACCTTGGGTTAACTTACGTTAGGTTCGGTGGAATTAGTTTAGATTATGTTAGCTGAACTTAGGTTACATTAAGTTAGATTGGGTTAGGTTAACTTAACCTGTTTTAGGTTAAGCTAACCTGTCTCAGGTTAGGTTACGTTAAGTTGGATTGGGTTAGGTTAACGTAAGTTGTCTTAGGTTAAGTTACATAAGTTGTCTTAGGTCAGGCTAGAGGCAGCGAATACGTAGTCAAGGAGGGGACCGACTGGGAAAGAATTCACCTGCCATTTACGATTCTGGGAAGCGACTGGGGCTGGGTCGCCCCTCCTCCAGGTCCACCTCATCCAGCACTCAACCCTCACTCGTGTACAAACACGTGCCTGATGGACGCGCGCGCACACACACACACACACACACACACACACACAACTACACAACTCGTGGCGTAGTTGGTAGAGTTCCAGGCTGCCACTACGGCGGTCCGGGTTCGAATTCCTCCCATGGATGAAAAAAATTCCAGTACCGTTGCGCTGCGAGCCGTTACTCCAGCTCTCGGGGGCGGGGAGTTGTGTGTGTGTGTGTGTGTGTGTGTGTGTGTGTGTGTGTGTGTGTGTGTGTGTGTGTTTGGATGTATTTATGTGTGTAAGGCCACGGCATTACCGATAGATGGGTCATATATGAGCTCTGAGCTCCTATCCAGGAGGGTATTAGCTGTCGATCAAGAGTCCGACACGTGATCCAATTCGCTAATGTTGTTCCTTTCCTGTATATTATAATTAGGTACACACACACAGACACACATAGATCAGTCATATATGAGCTCTGAGCTCTCTTCCGGTAGGGAAATAGCTGTTGATCACGAGTCCAACACGTGATTCAAGACGATGGTGAATCACACACACATACACTTCTGATGTGCTCAGGGTAGATGATGTCAAGACCAACTTACATACATCTTAATTTACGAGATAATCCAAGACCAGAATACAAATGGATTAAAGCAAAGTTTTTGGCTACCCCCCATGTAGGGGGAAAAAGCCTTTGGTATATGTATGTATGTTGATCAATGAGAGATATAGAGACGGAACCCCGCGAGGACAGCTCCAATCCGCGTACACTACGGTCAAATCTGATTAGGTGAAGTTAGGTTAAGTGAGATCAGTGGCCTCCCAACGGATTAAAACGATGTCTGGATGTCGTTAAATTCAAATATTCAAAAATAAGCTGAATAAACACAGATGACGTCATGCTATGACGTCACGTCTGTCCATTATTTTGTTTGTTTACGCATTTCTTTATCATGTAGTTATTCATTTATCTATTTACCCATTTATATTTTTGTTCTACGTCATTACGGAACTGCCATTTTTTTTGTCTATTTTGTTTTTCATTTACTTGTTTATTGATTATGTTATTGTCTACTATGATCACGAGCATCAACAAAGAAAGCCCCAACTTTAACTTCCTCAGTGATTCAAAGGTGCTCTACCAAACATTAAAAAAAATACAATAAAACAAATAAAAATAAATAGATCGCATTAATAACAACTGTAATATAATAAACATAAATACAGAAGTATTTGTACAATGAATAAATAAAATACAATAGAATGAAATGACAATAAATCAAATTAATATACAAAATTAAACAAATAAATGACTAAAAAGGTAAATATAGATACAGAGTCCATAAGAAAATGAACATATAATCACATAAATGAATAAAAAGACAAGTAAATACACAAACGAATGAATATATATATTAACAAATAAATACACAAATATACAAATAAATAGATTAATAAATTAATTAATTAATAAAAATAAATAAATCTGGAACAAGGGGGCGGCGTTATTGAGTGCGACGGTGGCAGCCATTGGCTCCTTCGGGAGAGATGAGTCTGGAAAATTCCTCCCCCACCGCAGGGACATCCCGCCCGGAGGTAAAAGAACCACTGGTACTACAACGAGGAAATGAGAGAGGCTAACCACAGGGTGTGCATGTTCCGCCGCGCCTTCCGACGGAACAGGACACACGTCAATCTTGCCAACCTCCGAGCAGCCGTTCGTGAAGCGCATGCCACGGCTACGCGAGTCAGGGTGTACAAATTTCATGAGTGGTGCGAGAGCTTCAACGCCCACACCTCCCTCTCCGAGTTTTTGCGCAAACTTCATGTAGCCACTATAGTCAGCGCAACGAGAAGTGACCGCTAAGGCGGGGTTAGGAGATTTCCCGGTGTTGCCACATCTCCACAGATAACACGGCCCGCACGGCTCACACTGAATGCAGTGTGAGGGGGGCGGGGCCAGAGAATAGATGTAGCGGCAACGTCGCTCTCTCTTGCTCATATGCCATGTCTATGACTCGAGGAAACGAAACCTTTGTATAGAAAACATTGCTTTGATTTTTACCTCAGTGGTGGTGTGTGACAAAAAATTATAATATAATTATATGTGGCAACATTATAAAAATATAAAATAAAATTATAAAATAAAATAAAATTATAAAATAATTATATGTGGCAACACAGGGGGACTCCCAGTGCCCTAATGGCCATTTCTCAATGCAACGAGTATAACAGGTCTCGCCCACGTTTAAGAGGGGGTTTATACGGTCTAACAGTTCGTCGAACGCGGTTCGACAGACACGTGTGAACGTGTGAACAGGGTATTTGGTTGTCGAACACGTTGGTTAAACCCCAAATACCCCGTTCACACGTTCACACATCACTTTAAACACGTCTCTGTCGAACCGCGTTCGACGAACCGTTAGACCCATCATGCCCCAACCGAAGAGGCGCTGCGGCTGGTAGAGGAATTCGCCTCTCGAACCAGCACTGCCTTCCTGCCGCAGCGCACCCACGAGATGCAACAACAGCTGCGGGAGGGAAGGATCCACCACATCGGGGACATGATGGCCCAGACGGATGAGACCGACGAGGAGAGCTCATGCCCGGGAGAGCTCATGGCCGCCCGCAGACCTGACAAGGACACTTGCTCCCGGCGAGGACCGAGTCGCCTACTCCATGCTGGCACACCTCGGACCCGCAGGAGATGGGGCCTTTCTCCGCGTGATCAACGCGTCCTGGAGAACCGGGAGACTGCCCACGGACTGGAAGACGGCCACAACAGTGCCGATCCCCAAACCCAAGGAACCCGGTGCCTACCGCGCCATCAGCCTGGTCAGCTGTATGGGGAAAACAGCAGAATGATACTCAACAGATTGCTATAGAAACAAGGTCCGCTGCATGAGCATATCTATGCTTATCGCAAGGGCATTGGCACGGCCCATAGCATTGCCACCCTTCTCGCAACAGTGAGCAGCGAGCCCTCCATCGCAATTTTTCTCGATCTGGAAAAGGCCTTCGAGTTAGCCAGTCCTCTGGCTATCCAAGACACACTCGCATGCAAAGGTGTGATAGGAAGACTTCTCATCTGCGCGCGTGCGTTTTCAAGCTCACATGTCGGGGCCCACGGTGCTAGAGAATGGTACACCACAGTGAGGGGTCCTCAGCCCGACTCTCTTCAACGTGCTGATCTCCAATGTACTGGAGCTCCCCCTTCCCCACGGGAGCAAAATCATTTCCTACGCCGATGATCTGGCTCTCATCACTGCTGGGAAGCAACGATGCCACGACAGGGCACAGCGCTGCCTCGACGCCGTCGCAGCGGAATGCGTCAGGATCGGGGTCAAAATATCCCCTCGGAAGTCCAAAGCCATGGCATTCGGTCTCGGACGGGGAAAAGAACCCCTCGTTACTCAGAAATTCGCGCTGGACTGGGCCACATAATTCCAGTACCTGGGCGTATGGCTCGACAAGGGCCTCACCTTCAACAGGGAAATATCCTACCTCAGAGAGAGAATGACGGCCAGAACCACAGTGATGAGGGCCATGTGCGGAAGAGCACTTGGTGCCACACATCAAGTCCTACGCACGTACTACGTACAAGCGGTGCGTTCTATCGCCGACTACGCAGCCCCGGCTCTCCTTACTGTGGACGCGGATAAACTCCAGAGGCTTGAGACATGCCAGAATGTAGCGGCTAGAGTCATCCTGGAAGCACAACGGTGGTAAAAAATTCTTAACCTCCAGCGGGAAGTCTCGCTCCCTCCTCTCCAATTCAGGATCAGAGTACTCGGGGCGGACTTTGTTGCCCGTACACTCCACCCCCGCGACGAGACAGGTCTAAGTCGGGCCATCCACACCTCACTTGCACGCGCAGACACACTACAACGCCCCAACACTTGGCTCTCACATGCGGCCAAGCTCCTGGATTCCTTCCAACTGCGGCAACCTCTCCTCGAGAAGGGCATACCAAAATCCCACCCGGACTTCAAATGCCCGGCCGCCGTGGGCACCGGCTCCCGTGACCTTTAAATTTACGTCACTCCCGGGGGAAAATGGCCGCATGCCACCTAGGCAGAACGCGCGTCTCTGCAAACAACGGCATCCGGGCACTGATGCGACCTGGTCATACCGTATATTTCACAGATGGCTCCGTAGAACAAAACAGCCCACACACGGCCGGAGCTGCCTTCGTCACTGATGGATACATCTTCGGCAGGAGAGTCAGCGACTCCGCGTCCTCTCTTCAAGCCGAGGCCGTGGCGATGCAGGGGGCCCTAGAACATGCCCTTGTATCCCACTCCAATTCCGTGGTCATCCACACCGACTCTCTGAACCTGATAAGCTGCTTGCAACAGGCAGAGCCCGAAGATAATGTCCACCTCCTCACCAATATCATTGCGCTCCTGCACAAATTACACCGTGCTGGACGGAATGTCATCATCAACTGGGTGCCAAGTCACGTCGGTGTGCATGGAAACGACCTTGCAGACGCAGCAGCTGCCGCAGCCCGCAAGCGCGCCAGTGTCGATGTCCAGGTCCCTCCCAGCAAGAGCCAGCTCCAACTTAGAACTAGGGCATTAGCACGCACGCAGTGGCACCTCCAACACAGTCTGGAGGCGCAGATTTCCCAACGAGCGGGGTGGTACAAAAAGGTGACAGCATATGAACCTCTAGTCCTCCCCCGCTCCACTCCCAGAAGGATAGAAAAGCTGCTCTTCAGGCTGCGTCTCGAGGACCGTTGCGTCTGGCAACTTAATCCCCAGAGCACCATGGAAGACTGACGGTGCAAGCACTGCCGTGAAG
>NC_134779.1:53683622-53693622 GCF_046742065.1 Oratosquilla oratoria
TACTTAGGGACACTATCGTACCGAAGAGGTGTAGTTACAGAGGTGGTCATGGAAAGATTTAAGGAGCGCTTTCGTCTATTCAGACACTTTCAGGATAATCCTGAAGATGTCTGAATAGACGAAAGTGTTCGGTCCATAGTTTATCATTTTCCTTTGTGCTTTTCCGCATAATTGGAATAACGAGTCTATGTGATTTCTCATGTATATATATATATATATATATATATATATACATATATGTGTGTGTGTGTCTGTGTGTGTGTGTGTGTGTGTGTGTGTGTGTGTGTGTAGTAGCGTAATGAAAAGACAAAAGTTAATTAATGCATTCAAAGAAAGGGAATTTGAAAGCCTCGTTCTTCTAAATGTAACACAATTCTAAGGACAGGAATGGTTCGGTAGGGTGACGGAAGGAAAGAAGTAAAAGTTGAACTGATAGGGGAAAAATTAGCATCCTATATATATACATATATATATATATATATATATATATATATATATAATATATATATATATATATATATATATATATATATTTTTTTTTTTTATTTATTTTTTTTTTTTTTTAGGCCGATGTTTGGGTCGCCTCCCCGTCTGGCCAGGACTGTCGGGAATCCCCGCAAGAAGCAAGCAGCGGGTCCCGGGGATCGAGTTCACGACCACACCCGAGAGAGATGCAATAAAATGTGAAAGTATGCAAGTACTTGGGTTTAATGGAGTTCGCTTGTCATGGCGAAGGCTACTGGAGTTGATGAGCGAACAGAAAGTAGAATGAATGAATGAATGAATGAATGAATGCTACACGGGATTCGAACCGTGGACCATGTGTACCTGCGACGCTGTAGGACATCCTCTGCCCCAAGGTCAACCCACGGCAATCAATTATCCTCGTATATCTTTTTATTCAATTGTTGACCAACCTTTTTTTGCCTACTGTACCCAATGTTACCCCACCACCGCGGTTACGTATCCTTATGGCTGATTACACAATCACATTTGAAAAAAAAAAAATAATAATAATAATAGAAAAATAAAAATAAAATAATACATATTATATAAAGAGCTACTCTCTTCCCCCTCCCTCTTTCTCTCTCTCTATACAGCAAATTCATTCCTTCTACTAATAGTGTTATGGTTGGTATTGTTATATGTGGTAGAAGGATCGACAAGTTCATCATCAAAGCAGGTCGTGTCTGTTTCAAGTATCATGTTATGATGAATTGCTGGGTCATGTATTATCAATTATAATTATTACCATCATTTTCAGTAGTAGTAGTAGTAGTAGTAGTAGTAGAAGTCATAGTAGAAGTAGCAGCAGCAGCAGCAGTAGTAGTAGTCGTAGTAGAAGCAGTAGCAGCAGTAGTAGTAGTAGTAGTAGTAGTAGTAGTAGTCGTAGTAGTAGTAGTAGTAGTCGTAGTAGTAGTAGTAGTAGTAATAGTAGTGGCAGTAGTAGTAGTACTAACATTCTTATCTTGATATTTATATCTACATATTTCACTGTGTTTTCCTCTTCTAACGTTCGCTGGTGGCGTAAACAGAAGCATACTTGTCTCGTATTCGCTTAATTGTGGGTTCGAATCCCGCACTTCTTTCCGATTCTCTACCTCAGCAAAGTCAAAAGGCTTCGGCCGCAACTATTCAGTGCCTCCTGGCGTAAGCTCCTCTGAGGGGGTGGGGGGTCGCGGACCACACTTTGGGAGACTGGGTTTGTATCACCGAATCCCGTGCAGTTAATGAATGGAATAAACTTCCTGCAGAGGCAATGTAATGTAGTTCAGTTTGAAGCTTTAAGAATCATTTAGATAAACACCTAAGCAAGATGCTGTAATGACTATCATTTATTTTATATTATTTGTTTATTTGTTTTGTTATCATTTGTCCGTTTGTTTATTATCATTTGTTTGATTCTCATCTATTATTAGTTATGTCAATTTATTATTATTTACTATTTACCTGTTTATTATCTAACTATACCTATGCATTTATGTATTTTATTTATCATTTACATTATTATTGTTTTATTTATTCATTTATTTGTTTATCATTATCATGATTTTTTTCGCATCCGACCTAGATATGGACCAAAAGGTCACCTGTCGGCATGCTCCGCCTTTGTAATCCTTTGTAATCCCGGGTTGTCTCCCAGCAAACACCTACACCAAAGTTTCTCAACCGGGATGGAGGTGGAGGTGGATGGGTGGGATGTCACTGTCCCCAAAGGAACCAAGCCATGACAAGAATTCAGGGGTCCCCAAGCCCATGACCCGCTGTTACAAATTATACATATCTATGTAATGTCAGGAATCCGAATATGAAAACAACAAACTTCCATCACCATGTCCTGGCAGAAAATAATTACGATTGTCAACTTTATATTATAATCTATTTATATAAATATATTTATTCTTAATTTTATTTATCTTATTTATTTATTTATTTATTTTTTTATTTTTTTATTTTTTTTTTTTTTGCGGGGTCAGACTTGGGGAGAAAAATCAAGGCGAACCAGGATGACGGATATTTTACCTAAATCCCTATGTCGACGACCTAAATGCTTATGTCAAGACATTTCTCGACATGATCATTTAGGTCGCCGACATAAGAGGGGTTTGGGTTAAAATCTCCGCCATTTTGGAGATTTATGTCTAGACTTAAGGGTTTGGATCTTTTATAAATTGGGCCCCAGTGACTTACACTCATTTCAGAAAGAATGAATAAATTCCCAACATTGCAGAGACAGACAGAGCACTGGATTATCACGAACAAACAACAGAACGCTCCCGGTCGTACCCCAGGAGTCGCTGAGTACCTGCGGCCGAAGCCGTCACCTTTGTCCTACCATGCGCTTGTATTTCTGGGACAGGGAGCAAACAGTCACCGCTGGGAATCGGGGCGAGATTCGAACCTACATCTTAGCGAATGTGACACATGCACTCCTCCGATGACAAGACCTGGTTGCTGTTCTTGCCCCGAGGTCGACTCTGGGCAGCCAGAAGTCACAAACCTTCTCTTGTTTCCACTGACCCCAGGAATATCTTCGGACATGAGTGGATCTCCTGGATCCACAGGCAGAGGGGATGGAAGGTGGAGGGAGGAGGGAATGGAGGGAGGAGGGAATGGAGGGAGGAGGGAATGGAGGGAGGAGGGAATGGAGGACGGAGGGAGGAATGGAGGACGGAGGGAGGAGGGAATTGAGGGCGGAGTGAGGAGAAAATGGACGGTGGATGGAGGAGGGAGTGGAGGGAGGAGGGAGTGGAGGACGGAATGAGAAGGAAATGGAAGACGGAGTGTGGAGGGAATGGAGGGTGGAGGAAGGAGGAAATGGAGGGTGGAGGGAGGAGGGGTGGAGGGAGGAGGGGTGGAGGGAGGAGGGAATGGAGGGTGGAGGGAGGGAATGGAGGGTGGAGGGAGGGGACGGAGGGTGGAGGGAGGAGGGAATGGAGGGCAGAGTGAGGAGGAAATGTAGTGTGGAGGGTGGAGGCACAGCGTGATTCAGAGATGACAATGAAGAATGGAGATGGATGGGGATTTGAGAGAAGAGCACAAGATTGTGTGTCCGTGTCTGTATATATATATATATATATATATATATATATATATATATATATATATATATATATATATATATACACATTTTTATCAACCACAGTGCACTTTAATTCTAAGCCATCAACATCGGAAGAACCGTGGAGGCACATGCAGAAATTGAAACGTGGTACGCCCGAGGACTCGAACCAACGGCTAGCACGTGACCAGTGCTTGTAGTGACTTAGACCACTACACCATCAAGAGAGATATAAGATGAGCGCAACTTTTCTTACATATTTGTATGCTCGAGTTACATACACATACACGAAAGTTTGCGTTCAACCCATCGCCACTATGATAGTACAATTGGTAAGTATACGAACCCGGGAAAGTATTTGTACAACACTGAACGGGTCCCAGTGACTAAAGATACATTTTTATCAACCACAGTGCACTTTAATTCTAAGCCATCAATTTACCTTAACAGTATTTTCCTATCTGCCAATATCTTCCTTTCATGAATGTATCGAAATCCAAGACACCACAAGAGACAGTGATACCACACGAGTGTGTGTAAGGAATATGCCAAACCACACACCAGACTTTTGTCCACACACTCCACTGGTCAACCAAGAAAGACATACAAGGAAAAACCCACAAACTGGGCACAGAAGAGGAAGAGGATGAAGAGGAGGTGGAAGAGGATAAGGAGACGAGGATGAAGAGGAGGAGAAGGAAAAGAAGGAGGAGGCGAAGGAGGAGGGAGCAGTAGTATTGGAGGCAATGATGTTCGTTTTGGTGGTGATGGTAGGTGTTGTTGTTGTTGTAATTGGCGATCAAACCCAAGCAAGTTCACAACAGCAATAGACTTTAAAAAACGGCAGAAACAATTCACACCTCACAGTTCAGTTTAATAAAACACACCATTCCCGACGTTTCGAATTGTCTCTGAGGGTACAATGGTATGAGGTGAATTACACACACACACGCACACACACACACACACAATTATATATATATATATATATATATATATATATATATATATATATACATATATATATACATATACCAAGGCTTTTTTTTATTCTTTTTTCTTACCAGGGGTGTAGCCAAAAAGGACAAGGCACAAAAACATTCCCACCCATTTCATCCCCGAAAACACTCCACACCCCTCCACCCTCCCTCCCATCTTAACACCTCCTAGATGTATATGTACATGTGGTTCACTGGTGAGAAATGTAGTAACACATTTGTAAATCACAACACAATCGGAAAAAGGAAAGATCAGAATACGCGAGTTTATATGTTTCGACTGCTAACTACAACCCTCTTCAGCGGCAAAAAGCGGGAGGAAGATGTTATCTTTAAATAGCAACCTCTTAAAAAAGGAACTAGAAGGGAGTAAATACCACTACCCTCACTCTCTGGTGACCTAAGGATGAAGTAAGGTCAGGTCAAGGGAGGGGGGAGGGTACCTATCAACAACGTTCCCTCTAAGATATGCGCATTTGTTTTACAACTAGCGCACAAAAAGAAAAATTGTGCGGACACAAGGTTTTCAAATTACATTAAAACCCATTCAATAAAGCAGTTCCACACAGACATCAGCTTATAAATTCTCTACAAATAAGGTAACTTGCCAACCGTCAAACCTATAATTGTTCTCTCTCTCTCTTCTAACTCTAACACTTCCATTGCAAACGAAATTACTTTGCCGCCGCCATGGATGCGCACATACTCTTCATATTAGGCAAAGTTTTCACACAAACAAATTTCTGCGCGAACTCGCAGTAAAAAGTTAGGGGGAACATTGTATATAAGAACGAAGGAGACTGCAAGAGACCATAAGGCCTACACTAGGCAGCTCCGTATCCATCACCACCTGTCATCCCCATCCATAAAGTTGTCTAATCGTTTCTTAAAGCAACTGATAGTTTCAGCGCTTACTACATGGTTACTAAGTTTATTCCATTCGTCGACCACCCTATTAGTAAACCAATTCTTGCCTATTTCCTTTTTAAATCTAAATTTGTCCAGTTTATAACCATTACTGCGAGTCCTGGCCTGTTGTTTTAATATGATGACCTTGTTTGCATCACCCTTGTTAAAGCCTTTGATCCACTTGAACACCTCTATTAGATCACCCCGCACTCTGCATCTTTCCAGAGTGTAAGTTAAGGTGCCTAAGCCTCTCTTCGTAAGGCAAATTTCTGAGTCCATGTAACATAACAATTTCTTTTGTAATGAACAATCCTGAGATTATGTCTGGGGTTCACTGACCCTTTGAAATATTCAGAGTGCGGAGATAATCTATTAAAGTGGATTCAACCACCTCCCTTCTGAACCCACAACCAGATTAACAGATTAGTTCAGATTTGTCCCAGTCCATCCGGTGGTTTAAATTATTCACGTGTTTGAACACGGCTGAACTCTCTTGACCATACTTGACTGACCTTTTGTGCTCATTCAACCTTGTCCTTAAGTCTCTCCCCGTCTGACCAATGTATGCTAGGTTACAATCTTCACACGGGAGTAAAACCCTAGGATATGATCTTCAATCAACCTCTGATGAACATTAACATCTTTTTTATTATTAATAGTACTCAGGTAATTATGAATCAAATTTACCTTATCTTTGGGAAGAAATTTGGACAAGTGGCTAATGGACTCAGAGAGGAAATAACAAGGGAATTTAGTATCATGTTTGGCTTTGAGGAAAGAGGATTGAAAAAGCTAGTTCTGGCTTAGCTGAGGGTTTTATCCAGGAACCACTGAGGGTAAGCTAATTTTGTTAAGTGGGATTTGATGGAAATTAATTCATGCTCTAAAAATTGTGGACTACAGATCCTGAAGGCTCAGAGAAAAAGACCCGAAGCTACGCTCCTCCTAGGTGATGAGAAAAAAAAAAAAAAAAAAAAAAAAAAAAAAAAAAAAAAAAAAAAAAAAAAAAAAAAAAAAAAAAAAATTCTTGACTGGGTGTTCTTTCTAAAAACAGTAAAGGCAAGCCTATTCCCATTCCCATTCCTCATAATTAATGCATCTAAAAAGGTAACCTTACCATCTATTTCCCATTCCACCTTGAAAATTATATTTGTTGCTAATTGATTGAGTTTTTCTAGAAAAACATCAAAAGGACCCCAACTCATATCCCAAAGGGTGAAAATATCATCAATATATCCGAACTAAATCATAACTTGGGGTTTTATCGTCGGAAGAACACTCAGATTATTCCAAGTAAAGATTGACCAGAACAGGAGAAAGGTTAGAACCCATGCCACAGCAAAACTTTTGCCTAAAGAACAAAATTTGGAAGGAAAAAATTTAGCTGAAACAAGTACGTACAAGCGCGATGATTTTGGAAACTGGAAGGGGGAATGTGTCTCAGAATGCTTAGCTTTGTTTCTAGGACAAAACATCAACACAAATATTTGTAAATAAAGAAACAATGTCGAGACTTAATAAACTACCTGAAATATATTACTATCCTTGATTTTCTGAATAAAATCTTCTGAATGCTTTATATGTGAATTGGAAAATCACCCCCACAAGAGGTGATAACAAACCCGCAAGCCATTTGGAAAGTTTGCAAGTGCAAGAACCCCTGTCGGAGACGATGGGCCTTAATGAGGTACCTTATATAACTTAGGGAGGCCATAAAAATAAGGCAACATGGAAGTGAAAACCTTAAGTTTAGAGACGTATTTACTAGTGGTGATCTTACGTACTTGCTTGTTAAAAGAAGCAGCCATGTCTTTTAGGTAGTGTTTGGTGAGTTTTTCGTAGGTGTTGTGATCACTGAGATCAATCGTACAAATCAAACGTACAAATCAAGGTCTAAAATAACTACTTTACCTTCTCTATTTGCCTTAATGATAATGACATATATATATATATATATATATATATATATATATCTTTTTTTCTTTTTTCTTTTTTCTAGATCTTTCACTACCTGTTGATAACGTTTGGGTAAACCATTATTACCCTTAAGGCAATCAGAGATACTATTCAAAAGTAAACCTTAAAGACATAATAGATCTTTATCGTAGTTATTATGGACCAGGAACTTTTCAAAACTCACGAGGAAATCTATGGCATAGTGTTTTTCAGGTTTTAAGGCAATATTCAAACCGAGACCTAACACTCTGATTTTGAAAGCACTGTGCTGGAAAGATTAATAACATTCTCCGAAGAGGCAAACTTTGCCCAAACACTGCTGTTGCACAACCTTAAAATGTTCTTATTGAGGATCACCTGGTGGTTAGGTTAGCACTTATGGCACCGACCTGTTGCTGTTCTCTGTGTAGAAGTAACTTGAACACGTGTAACATTTCGGGAACGTTACTTGGACTATGGTGACGAGGGAGAGAATGAAGATCGAGTGGGTTGCTGGATTTTATTCTGTTTAGTGCGAGTGTCGACCTAGGCTGAGTCGGCGGTCAGGGCTCCGAGGTTGCCCTAACCGCAAAAGTGACCGCGTAGGCCTGGGGACGAGCACCGCTGGTTACACGTACAGAAGAGAACTGAACAGAGACCCAAACCTGTCTCCTTATATATATAATTCCTTGTCCATCCCATTTCTGCAGCGGCGTTACGATAAGCCAAAATATCGCGTAGAAGCACACGTGGGGGATTCCGTTCACCACACACATGCTCACACCAGCAATGGAAAAAAAAGGCTCTCTGGTGGTGGTCCCAAGATGATCAAAGGCGCTTTCAGGTTCTAAAGACGTTAACTGAATCCGACTCGATATAAAAAGCCCTGATGTAAGCAGGAAAATTGTAGCCCAATTGTTTGTGTTTGTGAAAACCAAAGATATATGGGCAAACCTGTTCCGCCAAGCAACTGGACAGGAAAGTTTTTTGGTTCTTCATTTTCTTGCGATCGAAGAAGATTCGAATCGTCTGAAGGGTAGTTTCAGATCGGGGTAGCGGTTGAAGATGGTGCTTATTGAAAAGGAAGACTCCGTCGTGGTGGTTAATTCACTGGTGAGAAATGTAGTAACATATCTGAAAATCACAACTAATACCACTGTCGGTGTTAGATGTATGTATATATATATGTATGTATATATATATATATATATATATGTATGTATATACGCTCTTGCTCAATAAGCAATGAGAAAATGTCAGGAGACACTATTTTCATAAGCTTACAAAACTTTGTCTCCTTCAAAATAATTGCCTCTCGCATCTACACACTTCTGCATGCGTCTCTCTCAATCCTGGAAGACCTCCTCAAAGTCCTTTTTCAGTAGTCCCTTCAGGTAACTTTCCGATGCCTCTTTCAGCTCCTCTGTTGACTGGAATCTAGTTCCCTTAAGGCTGCCTTTCATGCGTGGGAACAGGAAGAAGTCGCAAGGGGCTAGGTCAGGGCTGTAGGGTGGCTGTTGTACCACTTTCGTTTCTCTGTCGGCCATCCAGGTGGTCACCAGCGTTGACTTGTGGCATGGGGCATTGTCCTGGTGGAACCACTACTGACCACTGCTCCACTGCTGAGGCCTATTCTTCCTCATCCTCATCTTCGCCCTTAACCTTTTCAGAACAGTAAGGTAACATTCCTTATTGACGGTTTGAGCCTGAGGAACCCATTCAACGTGAATGAGCCCCTGGGAGTCAAAGAAAGGAATGACCATGGCCTTCTCTTGCGACCTGCTCATCTTTGCCTTTTTGGGTCTGGGGGAGGTCGCGTGCTTCCACTGAGCACTCTGACGTTTGCTCTCAGGGTCGTAGGTGAACACCCAACTCCCGTCGCAAGTCGCTACCTTATTCAGGAAACCTGAATCAGCCTCTATCATTTCGAGAATGTCAGTGCAACATTCCACACGAAACTGCCTCTGGTCGTCAGAGAGGATCTTTGGCACGAACTTGACACAGACTTTGTGGAGCTTCAGATCTTCGGTCAGAACTGTCTCTACTGTGCCAATACTAATACCAACAGCTTCAGATATCATCCTCACAGATATTCGACGGTCTTGCATCACAAACCTTTGCACTTTCTCAATGTTTTCCTCCTTGCGTGCACTTTTCGATGCTCCAGATCTGGGTTCATCCTCAACCTGATCATTTCCTTCAGAAAATCTGTTAAACCACCGATAGAAACTTGCTTGGCTCATCTGTTTGTCCCCATAGGCCTCCTTTAACATTCCATACGCTTCTTGATTGTTTTTCTTAAGTTTAACACAAAATTTGATGGCGTAACGTTGCTCCATGTTTCCCTGCATCTTGACAAGTGTTCACAGATCGGCAAACCGAATCAGACTGGTTCCACCACGTTCACCGCTACACTCAGAACTACAAATATAGAAAGCTGCCAGTTAGTAATTATATAGAATATATGTATGTGTACTTCACCATGAAGTATTTTGATCAAATCATATCTAATGTCTCGCCTGACATTTTCTCATTACTTATTGAATGGAGGAGTACATAAGATGAGGAGCCTACGCAAAGAGGGGCGTACCTACGG
>NC_134779.1:53696122-53698622 GCF_046742065.1 Oratosquilla oratoria
GAAGAAGCTGAAGAAAAACACGAAGCTGAAGAAAAAACACGAAGAAGCTGAAGAAAAACACGAAGCTGAAGAAAAACACGAAGAAGCTGAAGAAAAACACGAAGAAGCTGAAGGAAACCACGAAGAAAAACACGGAGAAGCTGAAGAAAACCACGAAGGAGAAGAAGCTGAAGAAAAACACAAAGAAGCTTCAGAAAAACACGAAGAAGCTGAGGGAAAACACGAAGAAGCTGAAGGAAACCACGAAGAAAAACACGAAGAAGCTGAAGAAAAACACAAAGGAGAAGAATAAGCTGAAGAAAACCACGAAGGAGAAGAAGCTGAAGAAAAACACGAAGAAGCTGAAGGAAAACACAGAGAAGAAGCTCAAGAAAACCACGAAGGAGAAGAGGAAGCTGAAGAAAAACACGAAGAAGCTCAAGAAAACCACGAAGGAGAAGAGGAAGCTGAAGAAAAACACGAAGAAGCTGAAGGAAAACACAGAGAAGAAGCTGAAGAAAACCACGAAGGAGAAGAGGAAGCTGAAGAAAAACACGAAGAAGCTGAAGGAAAACACAGAGAAGAAGCTGAAGAAAACAACGAAGGAGAAGCTGAAGAAAAACACGAAGAAGCTGAAGGAAAACACAGAGAAGACGCTGAAGGAAAACACAGCGAAGAAGCTGAAGAAGAAGAAGACAATTATGAAACAGCAGGGGTGAAGCAGTCAGGTAGACGAGGGCAAGATCACAATTAGGAAAATGTAGTTACTGCGATTACTATCTTGATGTTGTTGTTGTACATGTGGTTGTTGCCACTCCCCATGTTGTTATGGTTGTTGTGATTATTGTTGATCTCGACTGGAGAGTACGACCACCAAGTGAAGACCATCCATTGTCATTATGTTAATGTGCGGGTACTGAGAGAGAGAGAAAGAGAGAGAGAGAGAAAGAGAGAGAGAGAGAGAGAGAGAGAGAGAGAGAGAGAGAGAGAGAGAGAGAGAGAGAGAGAGGGAGAGAGAAAGAGAGAGAGAGAGGAAGGGAGGGAGACAGATAGAGAGATTGTAGGTGTATATGTACGTTTACATGAGCGTGTGTGTGTATGTGTATGTGTGTGTGTGTGTGTGTGTGTGTGTGTGTGTGTGTGTGTGTGTGTATGCTAATTTGTAGAATACATGAAAGGAACTATGCTCGTGGGATGCCGCCTCTTATGATCCAACTCAAGTGATTTAAATTTTATTTTTGGTTCCATCTGGGCCCATGCTTGCTTCTACGTTTTCTCAGGAACTTGGACATCTGCACTAAAAACTCCATTTCTTCACATCCTTTCGACTTTATTCTTTCTTTCAATTTATTCCAATGGCCTCCTGGTGTCTTTCTGCTCCAAACCACGAGGTCCTGTCAATCCCGTCTATTCCCTTCAATGACCTAAACACCGCAATCAAATCACTTCTTTCTTTTCGTTCATTAATCTGCGTTTACCGTTTTAAGTTTCTCCTCGTTTATGTGTTTGACAACAGTGTTAGTCACTGTTCTTTGTACACAATATCTTATTCGTATCTTTCATTCTGTGTGGAGCCCATACCTTTGCTTCATATTACAGTCTAGGGCGGATAGGGCTCTCCATCATGTATCTAATTATCTCTTTATCCATGGTAATGGAAATCCACGTTTATGGTCTTCAGCAATCTGTACGTCTCCCCCACAGCCCCAATGGTATGTTTGCAAGGTGACAGGTTATGGGTTGCGAGAGGTTATGGGTTGCGACAGGTTATGGGTTACAACACAGCCTGACCGCTCATCGTTTTTGCCTTCCTTTCACTGAATAATTCAATGATGGTAAGTGTGAGTGTGTGTGTGTTTGTGTGTGTACGTGTGTGTGCGTGTATATTTGTGCGTGTGTGTGTGCGTGCGTGTGTGTGTGTCTGTGTGTGTATACATATGTATGTGTGTGTGTGTGTGTGTGTGTATGTATATGCACACGTGTGTGTATACGCGTGTGTGTATATATGTACACGTGTGTGTGCATGTGTTTGTACACTTGTGTGTATACGTGTGTGTGTGTGTGTGTGTGTGTGTGTGTGTGTGTGTGTGTGTGTGTGTGTGTGTGTGTGAGCGAAAACGCGCGTATGTGTGTGCACGCGTGCACGTGCATGTGATGCACCACGATCTTGGATCATGTCTAGGACTCGTGTTCGACAGCTATTACCCTCCCGGATGAGAGCTCAGTGCCCAATCTAAGGATAATGATATGACCTTACGCACAAATACACAATTTTCTCAACACATTGGATGTGTGTGTGTGTGTGTGTGTGTGTGTGTGTGTGTGTGTGTGTGTGTGTGTGTCCGTATTAGCATGCACACATATGTGAGTGCGATAACGTCGATGCTACTTTTCATGAAGAACACATAGTTCGATTCCATCGTAGAGTTGAAGAAAAAAAAAATAACATCCACAATTCAGGTCGTGGAGTTGCACGAGGTATGAACACTCCACAAAACCCCTTCACTCCCCCCCACCCTAA
>NC_134779.1:53708622-53728622 GCF_046742065.1 Oratosquilla oratoria
GGTGTGATTGTGTCGTCCATACGTTCTTTGTGAATCTAGGTACAAGGAACTACGCAAGAACTGGTTTGCCAACAGAATAGTCAACGACTTGAACAGACATAATCGTGCGCTGTTTTAACAGACGAGATGAATTTATGGATTGGGACGACAGGCGGCAAGGGAGAAGGAACTACATAGTGTAGGCCTTATGGTCCCTTGAAGTCTCCTCTACTCATGTTCCTATCTGTAGAACCCATTGATCATTGATACCAATCACGCTCTTTTCGTTCAGCCCGCCATTCCAGGCAGTTACTGGTAGGTTTCAGTCCAGAGGTTTTGGAATGCAGTTTTTCCGGGGGGAAGATTTCGTGGTGAACCGACTAGTTTTTGCCTCTCCCATATCTATTGCAAGAAGGCCGATCATTCCTCCCTCGGCCTTTTTCATCAAGTTTTCGTTGTGGTAGGAAACGAACAAGCTTAGTTTCCTCAACATCTCTGTACCAAAGCTCTTGTGGGGTTATCGGAAGCGTGCTGACCTCGCACTCGCTTAGACGCGGGTTCGAATCCCGCACTTTTCTATAGTCCTCAACAGTGACTGTTATTCACCTGTCCCCCTAACAGTCCCTATAGCGTCTAACAGGGGGAAGGTTACTCAGTTACTCAGCGCCTCTTGGCGTAGGTTCCTCACCTTCTACGACTAAGATGCTGTAATGATTATAATTCATTTTATATTATTTGGTTTTTTTTTTTTTTGTTATCATTTGTCTGTTTGATTTTCATTTATCATTAGTTACATGTCAATTTATTATTATTTACTATTTACCTGTTTGTTTATTATTTACCTTTGTTATTTACATTAGGGTGCTGGTCCGAGGCTTTCCAGCCCCTCTTATGCCTTCTTTTCTTTTTTTAGGAATTTCCCCTGTGGGGCTACAAGGAGAAGGATGCCTAGTCCCAATCCCCGTCCCTTTCTTCTCGCCTCTTACGATCCAAGTGGGAATACTTGGTGGCAGTATTCTTTTCCCCCACCACAGAAAAGGAATACTCAGAGAAATGGTACAGGACAGCAACAAGGGGTTGGAGGACAGCATAACGGAGGGACAGTCGTAGTATAAAAGTGTCATCATTTCTCTATGAACAGAGTTTTCCTCTATCATAGACAAAATGATGTGTGGCTCTGGTCCGTAGGGGCGCCCCATATACGGATGAAATGGGTGGGAGTGTTTTTATGCCTTTCCCTTTTTGGCTACCTCCCTTGGAAGGGGGAAAAAGCCATGGTATATGTATGTATGTTATTTACATTATTATAGTTTTTATTTATTATTTTATTATTATGATTTTTTTTCGCATACGACCTAGATATGGACCAAAAGGTCTCCTGTCGGCATGCTCCGCCTTTGTAATCCTTTGTACAAGAACCTCTCCCTTGATGACGCTGTCTTACGATGATATAGTCCATTAACCGCACAGGTTTGGATCGCGGGTGTATATTTCAAAGTTCCCGGGTTTCAGTTCCGATATCAGTCTCCTCAAAGACTCTCCTCAGATCGTCACCCGAGGCAAGCCTCAAGCCTCAACCTCCTTTCCACGGCAGCAACCTCCCCAGTGAACAGCTTAAGCTCACTGGGCCGGGCGGCCGGGCCACGCTACCACTGTACTATAAACGCATACGGTCCTAGTTGGCAAAATGGTTCTCGCGATGGGTAAGGTGCGTTCCGAGCTTCAAGAAATATCTACTGATATTCAAGTTGCCAACAAAATGGTCATCTGTTAGGTCTTGCCAGAGGTGCCTATCTTGTCCTACACTGGCATTAAAGTCTCCGAGGCAGGACGAGATCATCATTGTTGGATAATGAGAGGATTCTAGCAACCAAAAACAAAGCACCGCTCTCTCTCTCTTTCCTTCTCATAGGAGTCAAGCGTTGTAGTGCAAGTGCAGAGTAGTGTAGCATGCCAGTCTTTGGCAAGTAGTTCGTGTCAGGGGCAACCGTTCCTGATCCGCCCACAGGAGATTCTTGTTATCTCCAGCAGTGGGCTGGTTTCTGAACTGAAAAAGCAACTCCATGGGGATATACATATATACATATATATATATATATATATATATATATATATATATATATATATAAATATATATATATATTTTTTTCAAACACAGTATATTTTTTTTTTTTTTTTTTTTTTTTTTTTTTTTTTTTTTTTTAAGGAATGTCCCCTGTGGAACTACAGAGGATAGGAATCCTAGTCATATCCCCGTCCCGTTTCAGTCGCCTTTTATGACTCAATCGGGAACACTCGATGGCAGTATTCTTTCGGCAAAAAAGGAAATGAATATTCAGAGAAGTGGTACAGGCCAGTATTAAGAGTGAGGGAACAGCATAATGGAGGGACAATTGCTGTATAATAAAGAAGCATAATTTCTCTGTGAATAGATATTTCCTCCATCACAAAATGATGTGTGCCTCTGGTCCGTAGGGGCGCCCATACAGACTACTGAGCAGCTTTTAACCCTACAATAACATGCAGCCAATACCCCAGCGGGGATAAAAATGAACAAATAAATACAAATTATAATTATAATCACATCAATATATATTCAATATAACAATAACAATACATACATAAACCAACGGCTTTTTCCTCCTTATATGGGGGTAGCCGAAAAACAAAGGCATAAAATTCACTCCCACTCATTCCATCTCCCACATACTCCACTCCCACTAACCCCACTCCTTAATAATAATAATAATAATAATAATAATAATAATAATAACAATAATAATAATAACAAATTTATTTGGCAAAGAATCAATATACATAAACTTAAAGTGCAGATAATGACACGCTTCATTTTCTATTAAAACAAATATTTCCTCCTTGTGAGCCTAAACTAAATTATCAACCTATTATTATTGATTTTATTATCAAAGCAAACGCATAATAATAATAACGCAAATAAGTAAATAATTTAGTTGAGGCTTACAAAGAGGAAAGAATTATTTTTTTCATAGAAAGTTTAGTGCGAGCAAGGGGTAACTTTAAAGATATATGAAATGCGTATACAGTATAAGCATATTATTTCTGCTTGTACGTATGCATATACCGCAAGCACACACACACACTCATATATATATATATATATATATATATGCGTGTGTGTGTGTGTTTTACGGGAAGAGGGGCTATGCTCGTGGTGTCCCGTCTTCATATCTCATTTTATCTAGACTGTTTTTAAATTCGTGTATTGTTTTTGCACACACCACTTTCTCATCTAGCTTGTTCCAAATGTCTATTACTCTGTGGGGAAAGCTGTTCTTTTACAGATCTCTTCTATAACTGTCTTTCTTGGTTTTCTTTCCGTGTCCTCTTGTATTTCTTGTCTCCCATTTGTGTGTGTGTGTGTGTGTGTGTGTGTGTGTGTGTGTGTGTGTGTGTGTGTGTGTGTGTGTGTGTGTGTGTATTTACCTAGTTGTATTTTGCGGGAGAAGAGCTATGCTCGTAGAGACCCGCAGTTGTATCTTTCCGCATCCAGTTCTTTCTTAAAGTGATGTATAGTTTTAGCACTCACTGTTTTCTCTTTCAATTTATTCCATGTATCTATCACTCTGTGTGGAAAGCTGTTCTTTTTCAGATCTCTTCTGTAACTGTCCTTCTTTAGTTTCTTCTCGTGTCCCCTTGTATTTCTTCTTTCCAATTTAAGTAGATCATCCCTATCAAGGATTTCCATCCCTTTCATAATTCTATAGATGGTTATCAAATCGCCTTTCTCTTCTTTGCTCCAGAATTAATAAGTTTAGTTTGTCCAACTTTTGCTCGTATATCAACTTGCTAAGTGTTGATACCATCTTTGGTAATGCTCTTTGAATTCTTTCTATCTTTTTTTTTTTCTTTTTTTACTGGGTGACCATAGTGATGCTGCATATTCTAATTTTGGTCTTATCAGAGTAACTAGTATCCTCTTCACCATTTCCTCGTCCATGTAATCGAAGACCACTTTCATTGATCTTATTAAGTTGTGGATTTCTCCAACAACTTTATTTACATGTTCGTCTGGTGTCATGTCGTTTGAAATGATTACTCCTAGGTCTCTTTCTGAGTTTCCTTTTGTAACTTTTTTGTTCCAATTTTGTATTGACCGGATATTCTATTTGTGTGTGTGTGTGTGTGTGTTGATAAGTGAAACACAAGTAGAAGTGGCAAGATCTTCAAAGTGTCTATTTCTCCAAACCAGCCATGACCAGCCGCTACAAGAGGTTAACGCCCACTGCTTCAGTCGTAGGCCTGGGTATGGGGTACAACGCACATTATGGCACCCTGTTGCCAGGTTGGATTTGTAGGTAGAACAATAGAGATTGGTGTGTATATATACATTATATATATATATACACATACATATACCAAGGCTTTTTCCCCCTTACAAGGGAGGTAGCCAAAAAGGAAAAGGCATAAAATCATTCCCACCCATTACATCCCTGAATACACTCCACACCCCTCCACCCTCCCTCTTATCTTAGCACCTCCTGCATATATATATATATATATATATATATATATATATATATATATATATATATATATATATATATATATATATATATATATATATATATTGAACATTTTTAGAAGCTCCGCCATGGGATACGAACCCTGACCCGTGCGTCGAAAATCACGAGGCCAAGACGTTAGCGACCATGCTACATGGTGATGGTTCAAAAGGACTGTACTAGTCCCCGACCACGCTTCACGTAACATTGGAAGATCTAATCTCAATTTCATCTAATCCCGTATTAGGCGAGCCTTCCGACAAGTTGTGTATGTTTCTTAAGACAGATTGAACATTTTTAGAAGCTCCGCCATGGGATACGAACCCTGACCCGTGCGTCGAAAATCACGAGGCCAAGACGTTAGCGACCATGCTACATGGTGATGGTTCTAAAGGACTGTACTAGTCCCCGACCACGCTTCACGTAACATTGGAAGATCTAATCTCAATTTCTTCTAAAAATGTTCAATCTGTCTTAAGAAACATACACAACTTGTCGGAAGGCTCGCCTAATACGGGATTAGATGAAATTGAGATTAGATCTTCCAATGTTACGTGAAGCGTGGTCGGGGACTAGTACAGTCCTTTTGAACCATCACCATGTAGCATGGTCGCTAACGTCTTGGCCTCGTGATTTTCGACGCACGGGTCAGGGTTCGTATCCCATGGCGGAGCTTCTAAAAATGTTCAATCTGTCTTAAGAAACATACACACACACACACATATACATATATATATATATATATATATATATGCAATAAAAAACTAAGAGTGTGTGTTCACAAATGCGTAAGTAACCACTAGGAAAAGTAAGCTAACGAAGCAGAGCGCTTCCATATAATTGCATCTTCAGTGCAGATACAAAGAAGGAATTATAAAATGAAGAAACAAGGTACAGAATATATGACTGAGTGAGACAGTGAAGAGGGCATTCGGAGAGGTAGTGGAAAAGATACACGTGACGGACGTTTGAACCGTCCTGGTAACCAACAAGTATGGGACAACTGCTCATAATTTATATTACGATTTAAATTATTTTGAAATTTCATGAGAAATATAACTATATAATTTGTGCAAACCTTGATGGAGATTAACATTTATTCCCTTACTAGATTTGATCAAAATGCATTCAATTATTTTTTTTCTGTTATGTTGTTGTTGTATGTGATGACTTTAGCGTTATCCCAGTCAACTGGGTGGTTAAAATGGTTCATGTGGTTGAATATGCCGCTAGATTGGTTTCCCTCTCTAACGTATTTCATGTGTTGAATGATTCGTGTTTTGAGTGTTTTAGCAGTCTGACCAACATAAAACTGATTACATGATTTACAAGGTATTTTGTACACACACCCTTTATCACTATTAACAGAATTATTTATGAGCAATTGTCTTACAATTGTCTTAATGTAGTTTTTAACAATAAGAGCACTGTAAGACAATTGCTCATAAATAATAGTGATGTGGACTTGTTAGACCTTTCATTAACCCACCACTATAACACGTGCCTACACTCATTCCACTCTCATCCACCATCATTTCTCCACTGTTATCTTAGCTCCTCGTGGATGACGGGTCACCCCTGTATCCCCCACACACTGCCCTGGATCAGAAGCAATTCAACAAAATGAGCAGATGTAATGAAAAACGTACTCACTTTACACTGCAACAATCCTGGAGTGTATGTGGACTCTTTTACGCTAACCACATTTCCAAATGAGATAAATTTTGTGTTTTTGACTCGTGTTACTGCGGTGGCTGTGGTGGCGGTGTTGGACCATTGCGGTCTGGTCATCCTCATTTGTGAAAGCTCGAATCTCGTGCTCCGGGTCCGGGGCGGCAAGGTCGCCATGAGAATAAGTTACGCGATATTTAGTATTGCTCCTTGGGGGACCTATAGTGTAAAGTATAATATATACTGTACAAAATACGTGTATACTTGTATTATATATATATATATATATATAATATATATATATATATATATATATATATATATATATGATGTAAGCGGAATAGGAAACACAGGAGTCTTAGTCTTGAGTTTATTCCTGACTAGTTTCGCAGGTATGCATATTCCTTTGAAAAAGCATACCTGCGAAACTAGTCAGGAATAAACTCAAGACTAAGACTCCTGTGTTTCCTATTCCGCTTACATCAACCTGTCAGAATGTCTCAACATATATATATATATATATACATATATATATATATATATGTACATATATATATATATATATTATATATATATTATATATATATATATATATAATATAAAACTAGCAACTCAATATCGAAGAAAAACCTTTTTACTGTGTATCACGATCACAGTCTCTGGACCTTTTCATCATATGCTGAAGAGGACTACAGCATTTACTCTGTGTATGTACTGTATATACACACACGCGCGCGCGCATGCACATTATTTTGTAGCCGGACAAGTCCACATGACGTCATTCCCCGCGAGCGAACAGACTTTGTACACACATTTTAAGTTTGGAGTTCAATGTCTGGCTCAATAGCGACTCATAAAGGCAGCGACGATTTCAATGGAGACAAATGTTCTTCCTCTTCTGCTGTGTTATGAATAGCACCCCCACCCCCCTCCTCCCCCCACCCCACCCCTTCGCAGCTGGCGCCCTCTTTTCATTCGTCCCCCACCACGGAGGCCGAAATAAACGCTCCACGTTGTTTTCCTATCGAATTCTATCATGCTGATCATTTGCCCCCTACCATCCAGTCCCCGTACTATTGCTTGTTTTGTGTAGTCGATATTTTAGGGGGGTTTGAGTGGTGCCTCTACGGACAAAACCCACACATTTTTCTTTTGTGTTTGAAGACTCCTCTAAACTTAAAAAGATAGAAAAAAAATATATATATATATATATATATATGTGTGTGTGTGTGTGTGTGTGTGTGTGTGTGTGTGTGTGTGTGTGTGTGTGTGTGTGTGTGTGTGTGTGTGTGTGTGTGTGTGTGTGTGTGTGTGTGTGTGTGTGTGTGTGTGTGTGTGTGTGTGTGTGTGTGTGTGTGTGAACTTCTTCATTTTCAAAACTCCATTTCTCCGGTACAATATCATCCCCCAAAGATAGTACCCGCGCCTACTGCTGACAAAGCACTTCCCTTTCGCTGACTGTCCTCAACGATGATCATCTTTTGTCAGCACTTGACAGATACACTGACGACAACCGACCGAATCTTAGAAAACGAATTAACATAAAAAGTCATGGCCGTGGTAAGGCAAACAGATCTCCTGAGAAGAGTGGATCTTCTTATGTTATTCTTTCCATTAAAATTAGATAAATACAATTGGGTACACACACACACACACACACACCTCGTGGCGCGGTTGGTTGAGTTCCCGGCTGCCACTACGGAGGTCCGAGTTCGAATCCCGCCCAGGGCTGAAATAATTTCAGTATCACTGCGCTGCGAGTCGTTACTCCAACTCTCGTGGGCGGAGAGTTGTGTGTGTGTGTGCGCGCGTGTAAGGTCACAGCATTACCCATATATCGGTCATATATGAACTCTGAGCTCTCTTCCAGGAGGGAAATAGCTGTCGATCACGTGTCCAACACGCGATCCAAGACCATGGTGCATCACACACACGAATTGGTGGAATAACACAGGAGGGGATATAACCCAAGATGGTACAATACACACACGCACACACACAGACACACACACACACGTGCCTTATAACCACATAAACGCACATACTTAAAACACATACAAGAATGCGCACACTACACACAAGCCCACATTTCCTGACGATTCTAATCGAGTAGTGGTCACTGTTCTGGCTACCGATAGACAATATTTGAAATATTTTGTTTTATCTATTGCCAAATGATCTTACAAAGGATTACAAAGGAGGACCATGTCAACAGGAGACCTTTTGGTTCATAACTAGGTCGGATGGAAAGAGAGAGAGAAAAAAAAGGAGGTCCGATTTGACATCGTGGTGTCACAGGAACGCGCTGCGACCTTAGCAAACACCTGCCTGTAGTTATGAGTAATTATTTACCCTTGTCGCTTGATCCCCGCTTGACCCAAGTCTGACCTAATATAGTAACCTACAGTTTTAAGAGTCAAAACCTCTCCCATACATAAGAACATAAGAATAAAGGAGACTGCAAGAGACCATAAGGCCTACATTAGGCAGCTCCATATCCATCCCCACCTGTCATCCCCATCCATTAAAGTTGTCTAATCGAACGTCCGAAACTGCCGCTCCTGGCAATTTTATTTGTCATAAGGAGGAACCCTACCCGTCCGGTGGATCCGGTTCCGTGCGAACGCACTTGTCAAGGAGGCAAGCAAAAGCGCGTGCGGGCAATGCAGCAATTGTCTTCAGAAGGACAAAACAGTCCCACCCCTTCTAACGTTTTCTGTTGCAGTTCAATTGATCCGCTGGCTTTATGGATCTGTCACTAATGTATTGTTATCATTATCATCATTATTATTAGAATTATTACCATTATTATTGTATACAATTTTTTCATTTATCATTATTACCTTTATGACGGGTTTGGTTTATGCCTTCATTATTATTTGTTATCTGTTAGTTTTAGGTGGTTTTAGATACAAAATAGGAAAAATTTATTATCAGTGATGATAATATACTACAATTCAAATAATATTAATAATAATAATATTATCAATATTTATAATACTAATGATAATGATAATAATCATAATAATAATAATAATAATAATAATAATAATAATAATAATTCTTGGTTGTTACTGAATGTACTGGAGCGTTGACGATTGTATCGAAAATACTGACCACATCATCAGTGTCAGTAAGTACTGACCATATCGAGAGCTCCCCTAAACCTCTCCACTAGGACGGCAACCCCCTCAAACAGGTGGAAAAATGGACAGGGGGAGAAGGGAAGAAGGGAATGGAAGTAATGGTACAGTTTATTGAAAATTATTGTCCGTAAGTGAAGCCATAAGGTTTTTCCGTCTAGACCAGACGGGGGGGCGGTGTGGAACCCACCCTCTGGTCGAGACACTGGTGCCGCGCAGGCCGGGGCGGGGTGGGGGGCGGGAGGAGGGAAGGATAAGTCCAAAGAGCCGCTGGGGGGCCTGAAATGGAGCCAATGTCTCAGGCACGGGACTCCTCGACGCCAAAGGGGCGCAGTCCAGTCTTTACATCACTCTCCATATATATATATATATATATATATATATATATATATGTGTGTGTGTGTGTGTGTGTGTGTGTGTGTGTGTGTGTGTGTGTGTGTGTGTGTGTGTGTGTGTGTGTACTAATAAGAACACGGGTACGTGTGCTCACTTATGCAAAGCAGACCACTTGGAAAAAAGAAACTAACGAGGCAGAGCGCTTTCGTATATTACATCTTCAGTGCAATATACTAAAAGCGCTCTGCTTCGTTAGTTTCTTTTTTCCAAGTGGTCTACTTTGCATATATGTGTGTGTGTGTGTGTGTGTATATATATATATATATATATATATATATATATATATATATATATGTGTGTGTGTGTGTGTGTGTGTGTGTGTGTGTGTGTGTGTGTGTGTGTGTATATATATATATATATAATATATATATATATATATATATATATATATATATATATATATATATATACCTTTAACCTCATCCTTTTTCCTTTCTATTGTTTTCAGCGCTATTTGAATTTTTCCTCAGAGCGTTCTGGGTATCCAGCGAGGAACATATCGAGAGGTCGAATACATTTTCAAAGTGTTTTTATGACTTAGATACCCGGAAGGATTATCACAGTTTAAGGAAAATAGCGCTTAAAACAATGGACAGGAGAAAGGATGAGGTAAAGGAGGCTAAGGAAGATGGTTTTATTGCGGTCCCCAACTCGGTGTACACAGAAGGGTGAACAGACGTTTGGTCCCCGGACGTTTGGTCCCCGGACATTTGGGCCATGGGTCAACACCCTCGGATATTTGAGCCACGTAGATAGGACTTTTGGGCCATGGAACAAAAAAATAAATAAAAAACGAATGATATCTTGAACAAAACTTTTCTTATTCCATACCACATTTGCATATTTACATGTATACAAATATATACAAATTTGTGAGTGTAATCAATTTTACATAAAGTTTAGATGACTGAAATCGATTTTACAGGTTGGGCTGTCCATCCCGAAGGCTGAAACTAATGCCACGAAGGAACTCTGGGATGGTCTTCTTCTTCCCCTCCTTCAATGCGACCACAAGGTTATAGAAGCAACTTTGCAGCTCGTCGAAGACCAAGTTTAACAGGACGAATCCCACGAACCTTCAGGAACAGGACGCCATCCACAGTGGCAGCCTCTGCCTACAGGCTCTCCATAAGTTTCCAGTGTGGGCTTAGCGTGTCCCACCAGGCTGATAATCTTCTTATTCCAGCCTTCACTGAAGTTTTGTTAAGAGCGAGACGTCAGTGATGAAAACTTCAATTATTCTCGGCGTTTATCTCACCACCTTACCACACACACACACACACACACACACACACACACACACACACACACACATATATATATATATATATATATATATATATATATATATATTATATATATGCAAAGTAGATCCTTTGGAAAAAAATAAACTAACGAAGCTGAGCGCTTTCGTATATTAGTTCCGTACTTTTTGCACTGGATATAATATACGAAAGCGCTCTGCTTCGTTAGTTTCTTTTTTGCAAGTGGTCTACTTTGCATAAGTGAACACACGTACCCGTATTCTCATTAGCGTATATATATATATATATATATATATATATATATATATATTATATATATATATATATATATATATATATATATATATATATATAATCTGTGTGTGTTTAAGACTGAAGCTAAATACGATAAGCGCAGCTGTTATGTTATCCTTCTGCTTGCCCGCCTACTTGCTTGCTTACCCTCGTGTTTGCTTGCCAGATTGTAACCGTGCGTAGGTATTTACTGCGATCAATACAAGCGCTTTGGACTTGTAAACACGAACTTCTGCTTAAGTGGGTTATCACACTGGGCTAATTCTCCTCCAACATTCTACCTCCAACCTTCATCTGAATAACTAGAATATGACTTCGCTTCCAGAAATCTAGATTTCTCTTAAGAACATTCCAACAGTATGTCTAACATACGTATAGGTTTGCAATCTCTCAGTTCATCGTTTAGCTTTGATATATATGACGGGGAGATAATTTGATATTTGGAGATTTGAAAATTAAATATTGCAACCGAAGTCGTTTTTACTCAAACGAACTGTTAACTGTTGGCGCTGGTGGAAGCCCAGTGTGATAGTCCCTTTGAGTGAGAAATAAAATCGCCTGGCGGCAGTTTCGAGCGTCCGAAGTGGGGGGGAGGTTATGGGGGAGGCTTTTGACTTAAACCCCATATTTAGTTCCTTTTATGGGAGAAACAGAATAGTATGTTGGCTGACAAAAAAATAAAAAAATAAAAAAATAAATAAATAAAATCTTCAGTTCGTGGTATTTGTTCGTGAGATGGGGTATCTAAGTCGCTTCCGTGCGGAGTTTCGTTGCGCCCCTACGGCCCAGATGTACATAAGAACATAATATAAGAATGAAGGAGACTGCAAGAGAACATAAGGCCTACACAAGGCAGCTCCATATCCATCACCACCTGTCATCCCCATCCATAAAGTTGTCGAACCGTTTCTTGAAACAACTGATAGTTTCAGCGCTCACTACATGGTTACTAAGTCTATTCCAGTCGTTGACAACCCTATTAGTAAACCAATTCTTGACTATTTCCTTCTTAAATCTAAATTTGTCCAGTTTAAATAAATTACTGCGAATCCTGCCCTGTGATTGGAGGCTCGTCTCCACTTATGAGGAAATGGTCAACCACATTTAGTGTACGACTACACTTCACGCAGTTTGCTGGGAGGGTAGAGGGACGCCTAGCGGGTCAGAGGCAAGAACCAACACACGTTATCTAATACGAACAGCCATACTGGACTGTGTAAAGGATAAGCTTAGAGGGAACCTGCTATCTGAGTTCGGTATAGCCACTTATATTAGCTAACACGTCTATATAACATCTAGATAACAAAACTACTTTCTTCTTGCCTCTGACCCGCAAGGCACCCCGCTACCCTCTACCCTTAAACGTTTCGCTGACCGAAGTGAAGTGAAGGGGGGTGGGGGGACTGACTTACTATCAATAACCAGCGCTTCAATCCATGGGGGACAGTATCACACTCAAAGAGGTGGTAAAGAAGAAAAATTAAAGAGGATAGTGGCAGAACGCTCAAGCCTCGTTAACATGGGGCTAGTTTCAGAACGCTCAAGCCTCGTTAATACGGGGCTAGTTTCAGAACGCTCAAGCCTCGTTAACACGGGGCTAGTTTCAGAACGATCAAGCCTCGTTAACACGGGGCTAGTTTCATAACGCTCAAGCCTCGTTAACACGGGGCTAGTTTCATAACGCTCAAGCCTCGTTAACACGGGGCTAGTTTAATAACGCTTAAGCCTCGTTAACACGGGGCTAGTTTCATAACGCTCAAGCCTCGTTAACACGGGGCTAGTTTCAGAACGCTCAAGCCTCGTTAACACGGGGCTAGTTTCATAACGCTCAAACCTCGTTAACACGGGGCTAGTTTAGTAGCCTTTAGTGCTAAGAGCGACTTGTAAACTACCATTCTACTTGCCCAGTGTCAACAGAAAGTTAGTCAACTTGTCTCCACACTATCCTAGTGTCAACACTTACTTGCTCGGTTAGTTAACTTGCAGGAGGCACTGAGAACCTGACAAGCGACCTGTGGCAGTCATTAGTGCGGCCTCACGCACTCAGGATGCCATTGACGTACAGTACACGTGCACACACACGTACACTCAGGATGCCATTGACGTACACACGTACACGCGCAAGCCACATGCGTAGAGTACTGTGAACTGAGCGCAATGACTCAATTTTTTTTTTTTTTTTTTTTTTTAACTGTGCATCAGCCATGCGTAGAGTACTGTGAACTGGACGCAATTTTTTTTTTTTTTCTGTACTTAGCCATGATGACTGATAGGCGCATGTCGGAGGGGTCCTTTCGTGGAATGGCTACAGCGCTGCTGTCCCACAGGCCAAGGTAAATGATACATACATATACCAAAGGCCTTTTCCCCCTTACACGGGGGGTAGCCAAAAACAAAAAGGCATAGAAACCACTCCCACCCATTCCATGTCCACATATTCCACTCCCCTCCACCCTCCTCCATCCCTCTTATCTTGGCACCCCCTGGTAAATGATAAATGGATTAAATAGATTAAACGTGAATAAATCAAACCAAAACTAACGTGAAGCACCTAATCCTGATCTCTCTCTCTTATTTCTGTGGTCCCTATGAAAGGAAAGTAATAATAATATTGTCTGTCGGTAGCAAGAATAAGGCATTTAAAGTGCGCCAATTTGCCAAGCCACATCGTAAGTACAGTGACCACTCAGACAAAATCATCTGCGCGTAACGTGGGTACCCGCGTACGTGTATGCGCGTTTAACCCTGCGTGTACGTTTTGTGTGTGTGTGATTCACCATGGTCTTCACCAAGGTCTTGGATCACGTGTTGGACTCGTGATCGACATTTATCAATCTCCCGGATGAGAGCTCAGAGCTCGTATGACCGATCAATGGGTAATACTGTGACCTAACACGCACACACACACACACCCAACTCCCCGCCCACGAGAGTTTGAGTAAACACCCGCAACGCAGCGATACTGTGTGTGTGTGCATGTGTTTAATTATGCGTTAAACAAGCCTTTACGCCCCAAAACAACTCTTAGAGGGTGTTTACATGCTCTAACGGTTCGTCGAACGCGGTTCGACAGACACGTGTTTAAAGTGATGTGTGAACGTGTGAACGGGGTATTTGGTTGTCGAACACGTTGGTTAAACCCCCAAATACCCCCTTCACACGTTCACACATCACTTTAAACACGTGTCTGTCGAACCGCGTTCGACGCATCGTTAGACCGCGGAAACCCCCTCTTATACTAACAGGGACCAAAACGAGAAATATCAAGACAAATACAAAACAAATGAATAAGAAAATAAATAAAATGAATAAATAAACACAAACAAAAAAAACAGGACACGAACAAAAGACCAACAGGAAAAAAAAAAAAAAAAAAAAAAAATCCCGTGTGACCAACAGTACAGTAACTGCGGGCGGCGGAGGCTTGACGGCGCCGCGATGGGGGTGATCGGAAGGAAGGAAGGACCGACAATTTCATTCAGTGAAATACGACCCATCGGGGCGTCCGTCAAGCTATTCGGGTTAGGGAAAAAAATCACACACACACACACACACACACACATATATATATATATATTATTCAGGAGGTGCCAAGATAAGAGGGAGGGAGGAGGGTGGAGGGGAGTGGAATATATAGGAAATGGAATGGGTGGGAGAGGTTTCTATGCCGTTTTTCTTTTTGGCTACCCCCCATGTAAGGGGGAAAAAGCCTTTGGAATATGTATGTATGTGTGTGTGTATGTATACACACACACACACACACACACACACACACACACACACACATATATATATATATATATCTATCTATCTATCTATCTATATATATATATATATATATATATATATATATATATATACTGCATCCGCCACTGTCTTCAGGGTGCCAATCCAAGGCTCTTCCTGGCCCATTGTCTTGGTGTCTTCTTTTAGCGTGGCCATACCACCTCAGCTGGGACGATCATCTTTAGCGCTTCCATTATGGTGGTATAACTTAAGGTGGTATAACTCCCCTTACGCCGGTATAAATTCTCCTACGACGGTATAATTTATGACGGCATAATTTATGACGGTATAACTTCCTTTATGGAGGTATAATTGTCTTGATTTGCCAAACAATGGCTGAATTATCAAGTGTACTAACCCCCCCCCCTCATCCCCAGTCCGATGTCAACACAGCCCAATCACTTGAATACAATCGCCCGACGCAAGCCAGAATAAAGACAATATGGGACATTACCGCATCATCGATGAAACTTGACATACACACACAGAGAGGGAGGGAGAGAGGGAAAGAGAGAGAGAGAGAGATAGGGAGCGAGAGGAAAGGGTGGAGAGGGGGAGGACGAAAAGGAGAGGGAAAGGAAGAGGAGGAGAAGGGGAGGAGAAGGTGAGGGAGAGAAAGGGGAGGGAGAGGAAGGGGATAGAGAGAGACAGAGAAAGCGAGAGGGAGGAGAATGAGACAGAAAGAATGAGAGATAGAGGGGAGAGAGAATATGAGAGAGAAAGAGAGAGAGAGAAAGAGAGAGAGAGAGAGAGAGAGAGAGAGAGAGAGAGAGGTGGGGGAATAATAATGAGACAGAGAATAAGAGAGATAATGAGAAGGGAGAGAGAAAATGGGTGAATGTGAGAGTGAGAGAGAGAGGGGGGGAGAATGAGAATGAGAGAGATGAAGAGAGGGGAGAGAGAAAAAGAGTGAAAGAGAGAGAGAGAGAGAGAGAGAGAGAGGGGGGGGAATGAAACAGAGAATGAGAGAGATACAGAACAGGGAGAGAGAAAATGAGTGAATGAGAGAGAGGAGGATGAGAATGAGACAGAATGAGAGAGATAAAGCGAGGGGAGAGAGAAAATGAGTAAATGAGAGAGTGAGAGAGAGAGAGAGAGAGAGAGAGAGAGAAAATGAGACAGAATGAGAGATAAAGAACAAGGAGAGAGAAAATGAGTAAATGAGAGAGAGAGAGAGAGAGAGAGAGAGGAGAGAGAGAGAGAGAGAGAGAGAGAGAGAGGATATACCCAAATCACTTTACCAGACATTTATACAATATACTATTTTGAACATCTTAACAGTGGAGCGATTGTCCACCAGGGTAGAAGCGCTGGTGAACCAGCACAAAACAACAACAACAACAACATTTTACAAGTTGTGCTACACTAGAAAACATTGGAGCATTGCCATGTAACACTCCTGCCAATGACCCCATTAGTATCCGCACTACACTTATAGTCGTCAAACTTGGACTGTAATTGACATCAGTCGGGACTAAATAATAAAATAAAATAGAATAATAATAAAATAGAATTGAATGAATAAATAAATAAATAAAATAATAATAAAATAAAAATAAATAAATAAATAAAATAAAAATAAAATAAAATAATAATATAAAGATAGAATAAAAATAAATAATTAAAATAAAATAATAATAAAATAAATAAATAAATAAATGAATAATAAAATAAAAATAAATAAATAATTAAATAGATGAAATAAAATGAGATCCTCCTCCCACTCCCACCCACCTCCACCCGCACAGTCCTCCCAAACTACCAAACACTACCAAGGCCGGTATGCAAATATACAATAGAGCAATTCAAGTGAAATAGATTTGAGTTAAAAAAGTACATGTGTATACAGACTAGATACAAGTGTAATTCACTATGATCTTGGATCACGTGTTGAACTCGTGATCGACAGCTATTACCCTTCGGGATGAGAGCTCAGAGCTCATATATGACCGATCTATGGGTAATGCTGTGACCTTACACACACGCACACACACCCAACTCCCCGCCGACGAGAGTTGGAGTAACGACTTGCAGCGCAGCGATACTGAAATTATTTCAGCGCTGGGCGGGATTCAAACTCAGACCGATGTAGCAGCGGTTGCGAATGCTACCACTGCGCCGTCGAGTCGTGTGTATGTAATTCACCATGGTCTTGGATCACGTGTTGGACTCGTGATTGTGTGCGTGGTGTGTGTGTGTGTGTGTGTGTGTGTGTGTGTGTGTGTGTGTGTGTGTGTGTGTGTGTGTGTGTGTACGCTCATGGAGGAGTCTGTGCACGTATGTGTGCGTATATGTTTTGCGTGTCTGGTACATTATGTGTACATGTTGTTTCTGAAATCCGTTTCTATGTATCTGCTTTTGACGTTGAGTTCAGCGAAATAAAAATATACTCGTGTAAATATATAATAATATATAATATATAATAACAAGGTATGAATTGTGAGCGTCGTTTCTCTTCCTCCACTGTTCAAACATTCATACACGTTAAGAAGATTCCACATATCTGCGAATATTTCCCTTCCATGCTGAAGGCAAACATTCGACCTGTTTCAAATATCATAAAGAAACACGCAACTCATTATACTTTAAATATACAAACACAACCCTCTTCCAAAAGGGCATTCGATACTCTATACACAGTATCGGATCGTCCCCTGCGATGCGCTTTTGTTATTTAAAGGTCCCGTTTTCTTTGGGTTTCGTCGTCTATAGCGTCCCGAGCTGACTGCTGCCTGGAGGCTTCATCGTCTGTCAGTGTACTTTTAACTCGTGTGACGCACGGAAGTTGGACGCGCGCTCTCCAGAATCGAGTTGAATGACTGATTCCGTCAAAATGACAGTCGAGAAATATATCTACCTGGCCATTCTCGCCGGCTTCGTGGCTGTTCTGTGCGGTAAGTGACATAACAAGAACCCGCGTTCAAACCCTGATTAACTCCCCCCAGATAATGTTTTAGCAAAACGTACCAGGAGTTCCAAGCTTCCCTGGAACTGTTATGGAAACGAGTTCGAGATAAACGCAATTCCAAAGATAAGGAAATGAATTATTTAAACGGATGATTAAATATCGCTTCCATGTGTGTATAATTCAACGAGGGTTTTTATTTTCGCATGGGGGGAGGGGGGAGGGGGGAAGAGAAGGGAGGGGAGGTGGGGGGAATACGCCAACAACGTGAACAGCCCTCCTAGGGACGGTATCGATCAGGTCTCCGCCCAAAAGGGAGGAGGAGGAAGAGGAAGAGGAAGAGGAGGAGGAGGCGTATTACCTCGATTAAACCTTCCGATCCGATGATGATATTGATGTCCTCTTCTGTCCTCGAGGGCTTCGAGACCAACCCCCCCCCCCCCGCTTCGAGTATCTCGAGTTTCAGCTTTGAAGGATTAACGTGATGTCCGCGGTTCCGGGCGTGGGGGCGTGAGGGCGTGGGTGTCTGCGGGCGTGTGAGGCCGCCACGGGCGTGCCTCTCGACCCACCGTCCAAGGCGTGGGTTGGAACCTCACTCCCTCCCACCTGCCGCCCGCAGCCAAGCCGACGGAGCGAGAGGAAGAGGAGGAGGAGGAGAGGAGGAAGAGGAGGAGGAGGAGGAGGGAAGAGGAGTATCCTAACTCCTTACGGCGAGTGGGCGTGTCCTGGAACTCCCTGTTTCACTCCCTCATCTTCTGACAAGCATACTTCTCGACATCTACGAACTCGCAAATCTATCCGAGGTCGTAAGTGATGGACTCACGTCGTAAATCTACGACCTAGAGATGATACAGGCCTCTCACAGGTCCTAAGAAGGCTTCGATCACCGTGTTACTTGGAAGTGGGGGCAACTGTACATCTCTTCCTATCTTGGGTAAAATGGCAAGAAATCTAGAAACACGCAAACACACGAAACCTAGGTTATCCAATAGCTCGTGACATAACCTAACCATAGGAAAAAAACAATCTTAGAATAAAAAAAAAAAAAAAAAAAAAAAAGGAAAATTGTGTTTGCGTGTTACAGGAACAGAACTATGATCCCTATCCACATCCCCCACTCCCTGTTATGTCCTCCCAAACTCCCTCCCCGTGTCCGTCTTCCTCTACTCAATAACCAGCGTTTCTATCCTCGGAGGGTCACAAGAGGTCGTATACGAACCAGAGGCATAAATAATGATCAGCGTTTATTTTAGACGAGTCTACAGCCACAGAGGGATGATGCGTGGCTCTGATCCGTAGAGGTGTCATTCAAACTCTCCCCCCCCACACACACACACCCTGTATAAAAGATGCACCCAATGCCCACATATGGAGAAGGGAGCCAGAGGACTTCCCGTTCAACCATGGACGGGGCGCCATACAAGGTATAGCCATACACATGATGAGGACGTTAAGAAAATTTGTGACCTTCACTTCGGGATGGGGGGTAAAAGTGGCCATACTGTACAAGCGCGCGCACACACAACACACACACACACACAAACACACACCACGCTGTGGTTAGAGCTCTGGCCTGCCACTACGGAGGTCCGGGTTCGATCCTCGCCCGGGGCTGAAATAATATCAGTATCGCAGCGCTGAGGGGTGTTACTCCAACTCTCGTGGGCGGGGAGTTGGGGGTGTGTGTGTGTGCAAGGTCATAGCATTACCCATAGATAGGACCTACGAGCTCTGAGCTCTCTTCCAGGAGGGAAATAGCTGTCGATCACGAGTCCAACACGTGATCCAAAGACCAAGTGAATACAAATGAATACGAATACACACACACACACACACACACACACACACACACACACACATATATATATATATATATATATATATATATATATATATATATATATATGTAGGCAAAATGACCACAAGAGGGAAAATTGTACAGTAAGTTTCCCTTCTCCCGTGGTTATTTTGCATTTTTGTATCACGGTGATGTGATTGCATATATATATATATATAT
>NC_134779.1:53733622-53748622 GCF_046742065.1 Oratosquilla oratoria
AGCGGGGTGGTTAGATACGATAAAATCATTATCATTATTATTATCAATTTTATTATTTTTATCATTAAATTCGGTAAAGTTGCCCTTCAATCTTCATCAATTATCAATTAATCAATTTATTAATCAGCCAAAAATTACGTCTGCACAACAAGTACACGTTTCCATTCTACAGCCAGTCGATTCTATTCACCTTACGTCGAACCCAGTGGGCAGGGTTCGAACCCCGCACACTTTGGGTATTCACCCTGGTCTTTGGATCACGTGCTGGACCCGTGATCGACAGCTATTTCCCTCCCGGAAGAGAGCTCAGAGCTCGTATGACCGATCTGTGGGTAATGCTGTGACCTTACACGCACACACACACACCCAACTCCCCGCCCACGAGAGTTGGAGTAACGACTCGAAGCGCAGCGATACTGAAATTATTTCAGCCCTGGGGAGGATTCGAACCCGGACCGCCGTTGTGGCAGCCGGGGACTCTACCAACCGCGCCACCACGACCTTGCCTCCCACACAGCGCAACAGTTGTCCGAGCTGTCAACGGGAGAACTTCACTTCTGATGAACGGCGCAAATGGCTCCTACCTGGCGTGGAGGACCCTCTACCTCTCTCTACCAGTCTCTCGCCCTCTCTTTTTACTACCCATCTCTCTCACTCTCTATTCCTCTCTCTATCAATCTCTCACCCTCTCTATTTACTACCCATCTCTCTCATTCTCTATTCCTCTCTCTATCAATCTCTCGCCCTATCTATTTACCTGTCTTCCTCTCTCTCTATTCACCTCTTTCTCGTCCTCTCTATTTAACTATCTCCTTCTTTCTCTATTCCCTTCTCTGTCAATCTCTAGTCCTCTCTATATACCTATCTCCCTCTCTCTCTCACGTCCTCTCTTTCTCTATCTCCCTTTCCCTCTCTCTATCAATCTCTCGTCCTCTCTATTTGTCAATCTTCCTCTCTCTCACATCCACTCTCTATCTCCCTCTCTCTCTCTATTTCTATTTAACTACCTCTCGTCCTCTCTATTTATTTATCGTCCTCTCGCCCTCTCTCATTTCCACACGTCCTCTCTCTCTCTCTCTCTCTCTCTCTCTCTCTCTCTCTCTCTCTCTCTCCCTCTTTCTCTCTCTCTGAAAATCAGGTCTACCCACTAGAGTTGCACACTACAAGTAAAGGTTTCAATAGAATCAGAAACAGGTTAGGTTAACCGGTTTGGGATCATCCATCCCCGCCCCCATCCACCCACTCCCTGTAATCAGAAATCCACCAATGACAATGATCCACCAAAATGACAACGATCCACTAAACTCAAAGTCACACAACTTTGTATAACAGAAGGAGAGACCTTCAAAGGAGAGGCGTATTCAGCTTCATTGTCAATAAAATTCCTCAATATTATTGACAATATATAAATGGTATTGACGAAGTTATGTAAGGGGGGGACAAACATTGAATCAATGGATTATGTCAATAAGGTATATCGACAAAGGTATTAAACCAGTGTAAACGGGACAACGGTATAGAGTCAATATATTGACAATAAAAATTGCTGTGTAGGGACCACGTGAGGCTTCAATCTTGCTCCGTAATTACTGAGGCCCGTGTTCTATACCCAACGGCTATTGTGACGGCCACTAAATATATATGTTTCCTAGTCCCATTTCCTTCAACCTGCCATGTCTTTAATACACACACACACACACACACACACACACACATATATATATATATATATATATATATATATGTATATATATATATACAACACTGAATGGATTCCAATGAACAGATTTACATTCATCAACCACAATTCACTTTAATTCTAAGCCATCAACATAGAGAAGCTCGAGGAGGCATACATGCAGAAATTGAAACGTGGTATAGCGGAGGTCCGAGTCCTTGGCTGTACCGTGTTTCAATTTCTGCATGTATGCCTCCTCGAGCTTCTTGGTGTTGATGGCTTAGAATTAAAGTGAACTGTGGTTGATAAATATACATATACATACATATATATATATATATATATATATACATATAATTTATACGCATATACGTACATATCGATTAGTCTCTTGAAACCTAGTTTAATTATTTGTCCTATTTAACGCCACACGATGTTATTCAGTTCTTAGGAACCTCTAGGCACTAACGGTCTGTATCTTGTCAACATCCCACACGACTTTCTGTTACGCACAGTATCTCATATTGATAAGTATTTTAGACAAATTATTTGGATGATGGAGAACATAAACACAGGGGAAGGCTCAGAACCCTAAACACTCTACGCGAACGAAACGCTTAGGGTTCTGAGCCTTCCCCTGTGTTTATGTTCTCCATCATCCAAATAGCATCTCATATCCTTGTTCCTTCCACACAGAACAGCCCCGGTAACATACTCCATATATGCGATATACGCTCACCATACAGAAGTCACTTAACATTTCTTACACGAGCCAACATTCGCCCAATTGTGACAACACAATAAAACGTCTTACCATTAAATCCCTTTGTCCGGTTGGATTATCTCGTTCCCGAAGTTTATCCATTGTGGGGCAGTGAATGTTTAAAATTACATACAACACTCACGGCAGGAAAAAGTTACATTCCATTTGCAAAATGTATCACGACTTTTGTCACTCACTGTGCGTGTCGTGCGGCTGTGCGGCTCCAAAGCCCCGCGCGGCTGGCGGCTTTGCCAGTTCGACAGGTTGACTGATGACGTCACAGCCGAGAGTTGGTACTCTAGAAGCCGGAGTGGTCTACGAGTTAAAGCGATCGGCTCGCGTGCTCAGACTTGTAGATCTCGGTCCTATACCTATTGAACTTCAGTTTCTCCAAAATTTTGCCAAATCTAAACTTCGTCAAACTCCGTAGCCTTAAAAAATTAATGTAGCCTCACCTAAGTTTGGCGAAATACTTAACCCAAGGGAATTTGGCAAAAATGACTGGACAAAACAGAATTTGGCGAAATGCAATTTGGCGAAGTGCAATTTGGCGAAATGCAATTTGGCGAAATGCAATTTGGCGAAATGCAATTTGGCGAAATGCAATTTGGCGAAAAGGGAAGTCACTTGACCTGTTTGGATCATCACCAGACGATTCCAACCACCTGTGAGGTCACCAGGTCACCATCTTCAGGTCGCAACTTCCATGGCCACTTCGAGTAATTCCTTCAAACTGATGACCTCCTTTGCAGCTTCTATTCTGGCTAGCCCCCCCATGATTTTACAAAGGATTACAAAGGCGGAGCATGCTGACAGGAGACCTTTTGGTCCATATCAAGGTCGGATGCGAAAAAATTATAATAATGATAAATAAATAAATGAATAAATAAAAACTATAATAAAGTAAATAATAATCAATAAAATAAATGCATAGGTATAGTTAAATAATTATAATAAACAAACATGTAAATAGTAAATAAAAATAAATTCACATATAACTAATAATAAATGAGAATCAAGCAAATAATAATAGACAAACAGACAAATAATGGGGGGGAGGGACGCCACAAAGGCAAGGGGAGTAGATGTTTGTACACCACATGTGCATAAACTAAAACATACAACCAAGATCGAGAAGATACAACCTATTTACCAAGGGCTTCTTCCCCCATATAAGGGAGGTAGCCAAATCTAAGGCACATACCCACCCCTACCCATCACCTTTGTTACCCTTCCCCCTCTTAGCTCCTCGTGGATGAAGGGTCATCCCCACCTCCTGCCCACTGGCTGGGGTGGAAGCAATGCAGCAAGACACAACACATCCACAGCAGGGCCGCTGTGGGAGGATAGAAAGGGTAGAAACCAAACTGGTTCCCAACCTGGGAGAAAACTTATATGAAGAGAGACTCAAAGCATTAGGTCTACCAACGTTGAAGGATCGAAGAGAAAGAGGTCCATGAGGTCATTAAAACAAATTGAAAAATATTAAAATGTCTAAAGAGTCTGAAGAAATACAATTTCCCATACAGATGGTTTTTTGAATAGCCTAAAAGGTGATATAGCCCTAGCCGGAGCCATACATGAATTTAAGCCTACCTAAGATAACTGATGAATGAGGTGACGTAGCCCAAGTTACATCCATACATGAATTCTTAAGGTATGGTTGTTGCGGAGTTGGAGACAGGCCTATACAAGTGATACCCCTTTCCTACAAAATGCAATCAAGTAAATACACACTAAAAGGTCTTTTTCCTCTTAAACAGGGAGTGACCCAAGTCAAAGCATACACCCATTCCACATTCATTCAAAACCCATTCAATGACCCTCTAATCTCAGCACCAGAGGGTGTCACACATATCTCTTCCACATGGATGTGTAAACTCGACACCCTATGAGCTAATCTAGCATAAGCTAGAACCATACGTAGATTTACAAAGATTACTGGAGAATAAATGACTGAAGGATATGAAGATTTCCAGTTTTGCATGTTGATGTTGAAACTCCTGGAAGAACCTAGATGACATAGCATAAGCTGGAACCATACGTAAATTTATAAAGATTACTGGAGAATAAGTGACTGAAGGATATAAAAATTTCCAGTTTTGCATGTTGATGTTGAAACTCCTGGAAGAACCTAGATGACATAGCACAAGCTGGAACCATACGTAAATTTATAAAGATTACTGGAGAATAAATGACTGAAGGATATGAAGATTTCCAGTTTTGCATGTTGATGTTGAAACACCTGGAAGAACCGAGATGACATAGTACAAGCTGGAACCATACGTAGATTTACAAAGATTCCTGGAGAATAAGTGAATGGAGGATATGAAGATTTCCAGTTTTGCATGTTGATGTTGAAACTCCTGGAAGAACCTAGATGACACAGTACAAGCTGGAACCATATGTAAATTTATAAAGATTCCTGGAGAATAAGTGACTGAAGGATATGAAGATTTCCAGTTTTGCATGTTGATGTTGAAACTCCTGGAAGAACCTAGATGACATAGCACAAGCTGGAACCATACGTAAATTTATAAAGATTCCTGGAGAATAAGTGAATGAGGGATATGGAGATTTCCAGTTTTGCATGTTGATGTTGAAACTCCTGGAAGAACCGAGATGACATAGCACAAGCTGGAATCATACACAAATTCAAAACGAGATATGATGACTGGAGAATAAGAGACAGGACTCCATGTGTATAACTCCGTTCCTAAATACTCCAACGAGGCAAAATGGACAAGTGCCACCTGGCACTGATGAGGGGAAAATGTGTCTGGGTTTGATATCTCAGTAAAATTCCAGAGAAATGCAAGCATGGATATTTATCATGAAACTTATATTGTCCAATATTGTGGCTCCTAACCTAACCATTTCATAGAAAAAACTGATATTTGAAATGAATAAATAAATAAATAAATAAATAGATAGAAATACAATAAAATGCATTTGCACATTACTGGAACAGAACCAACATTTTCGCCATCACAGCAATCACCCACAATTGAATAAAAATAGCCTGAATAATGAGATATACTTTTCCACAGAGAAGCATTATTTTGCCAAACAAATACTAATAAACATGTCAAGCGAACAACATAAATTGATTTAAAGTCTATGTACCAATTGGCTTCATCACTCTCACAAGGGAGGTAGCCAGCCAAGGTATGCACTTTTTTTTTTTTTTTTTTTTTTTTTCCTTCTTTTAGGACAAGGTTTGACAACTGGAGACACAGAGTCAGGACCCCATGAGCGTAAGTCCTGTGGATCAAAACATTAAAGCATTAAAATTCTCCCATTATTCCTAATCTATTTCCTCCACCTTCAGTTTCATTTGTCATTGTGTAGTTAATTAATATATATATATATATATATATATATATAATGTATATATATATATATATATATATATAATGTATATAATATATATATATATAATGTATATATATATATATATATATATATATATAAAATATAATATATATATATATATATACATATATACTGTATATATATATATATATATATATATATATTATATGATGATGATATGGTTTAATTTCACAAACTCCTCCCTCCGCTAGTTCCCAATAAAATAATGTCTAGAAAACTTGTTTGAAAGAAAGACTAAATACGGTATCTATTCAAACCCTTGACACATGTTGAAGTTAGAAATGCATGTGAATGATTGAACCACAGTAGAAGTATAGGAGATAGAATATTTGAGAATTATGCCTTAAGACAATTTGATATGCTCCTGGCTGACTTAAAAGACGCTACACAAATTGGAGATTTTTTTTTTTACAAAGAAAAAAAAAAGAAATTAAAAACATTCCTGTTTGAAAGATGCAGGGATCTAGAAATGTATATGAAAATTGAGAATTATGAATATTAATAGTCATAGAAGTGATAACGGAGAGATTTAAGAATGGTAGTAGATCAATCGGTTAATATGTTGCCCCTGGTTACTCCTGCAGAAGACCTGCAGCCCTCAGATAAGATGGAAACAAAACAAAGGGATAGGAGAAGTGATCAGCATTCGTTTCAGAGTGGAGATGAATCTCCAATCAGCTTAGGAAAAGTGTAACAGGTAATTCACCTAAAAGATGTTTGCATGAATTTGTATTATATATACATATATATATATATATATATATATATATATATATGTATACATATATATATATATATATATATATATATATATATGTATATATATGCAACAGTAATCACAAAAAACACGTGAATAAAGATTTTTGCTAGTAACCACGAGGAAATTTAAAGAACGGAATACTAAACATATTTACGTTGAGTGACCTCTCATGTTTTCTATACTTTTGTATTTAAGTTATACTTTGTTTGGACACTTTGTACTTAATAGACGAAAGCGTTTAGTATTCCGTTCTTTAAATTTCCTAGTGGTTACTAGCAAAAAAATATATATATATATATATATATATATATATATATATATATATATATATATATATATATATATATATATATATATATATATATATATATGGAAGCTCGCTGGGTGAGCGGGTTAGGACATCATTACTTGTGGTGACGGTCAAGGGGATGGCTGTTTGAATCCTGCCACTGGCGAAGTTGAACCAAGGACATGGTTCATTAAATTCCACGCTACAAAGTCCTCTGTAAGGAGCACCATCCTAACACCTTTGTTATGTCTTTAGATATTTTCTTATAAAAAAAAATATAAATCTTAGACGATAATTACAGTTTCTGGTTTTCTGCAAGCGAGACCAGGGGCAATATTGATTACCGTAGGATGGGGTGATCGGGCCATCATTGGGGGTAAATGGGCCATATAAAAGTTATTCATGTATTAAAAATCATGTTATAACTGGTAAATAAAATTCTGGTAAAATGGAGGTAGGTATTTATTCAGGGCAAAAGTGAAATATTTTAAAACCAATTTCAATTAAAAAAGTGAATAACTTTTATGTGGCCCATTTACCTCCAGTGATGGCCCGATTACCCGATCCTACGGTACTGGTAATTGATCAAATCTAAGTTGCTGTCAATTATTACTCCCAAGTTTCTCACTGATGCTACTGGAGTTCCTTTTCTCATACGTATTGATATTCTTTCAATTTATCAGTTTCTTTAATTTTCTCTTGATCTGCATACTACGTAAACCGACCAAGTCCTATTATTTTACGAAAACCAGCCAAGAGAATTGGCAGGCTTAAGAAGTGTTTTCTCAAATACAGACCATTTCCAAAATATTAATCGTCCAATTGAGAAAATAGTGGAATAGAACATGCATACATGTTTAGCTTTTGGAGATTTTTATCAAAAAAGGCCTCCGACTCAGTAGAACAAATGGCAATGCTAAACTCGATACACAAACAGGGTGTAAATGAAAACAATGATAAAGCTAATAGCACAGAGGAGAATGGAGAGATCGATGTTGGGAATAACATTAAAAGATGGAAAGGGAATGTTGAGTAAGACCACAGCCTGGAGTGGAAGATGTTGTGAAGGCGGAAAGTGTGCTACCGAGCAGATATCACAAGATGGGACGTGTGGAAACGGGAAACGAGACAGAAGTTGGAGGGACGAGACAACGAAATTTGCGGATGTGATATGGCAGAGGTTGTTGTTGTTGTCATTCCCTAGACTGGGCGAGCAGCCCTGTCCGCCTTTGGAACATCATGGCTGGAATGGGGATTTTCCACAAATCCCTTATTAAGTGACTATTATGTTATTGGCATACATGGCTGTGTACAATGCAGTCTTCCGTAAAGTGTTGCATAGTACAGGGTGCAGTATTACATCCTGGACATTTATCTGTGATGTAGTCATCACTGCTTCTGACCCAGGATATTGGACAGGATGCAGGGATGACCCGTCATCCAGGAGGTGCCAAGATAAGAGGGAGGGAGGAGGGTGGAGGGGAGTGGAATATATAGGAAATGGAATGAGTGGGAGTGGTTTCTATGCCTTTTTCTTTTTGGCTACCCCCCTGTGTAGGAGGAAAAAGGCCTTTGGTATAAGTATGTATGTAGTCATCCAACTTCTTCTGGTAACTTTGAAAGGCTGGATGGTGGCCGAACCGTAGTCTGGCCAGGTGAGCTCCGTTCTCTTGGGGAAGAGAGGATTCAGATGAATGGATATCAGGAGGTCTGGCATGCAGCAAAGGTTGTTGTTGTTGTTGTTGTCATCGTTCCCTAGACTGTCTGTCCGAGCAGTCCCGTCTCCCCAAGGAATGCCATAGCCGAAACTGGGTTTTCCCACAAATCCTTTACAGAGCGTATGTTGTGTTGTTTGCGTGCATGATTGTGTATAATGCAGTCTTCCATTATGTGTTGTATGGTATGGGGTGAAGTGTTACATCCTGGGCAGCTGTTCACAATGCGGTCATCCAGCCTCTTCTGGTAGCTTAGAAGTGCTGGGTGGTGACCGTTGGCACATACAGTTGTGTGACTCATGAAACACTCTGAGAGAGACCTGTGTTAAGCAGAAGACCCAACATGGGTGACCGTTTGATTGATTATTGATTATTTGTGACAGTTCTTTTGTGGAAATGTTTAATAATCAACAAATCAATCCATTGCATCTCTTGCAGAAGACCCACAGCTTCCAGGTAACCAGTAGTATGATGATTGCATCTATTTACCTAGTATTTACCTAGCTGTATTATATAGGAAGGGAGCTATGCTCATAGCGACCCATCTTTGTATCTTTCAGCATCAAGTTTGTTCTTAAATTCTTGTATAGTTTTTGCACACACTCCTGCCTCATCCAATTTGTTCCAAATATCCACCACTCTGTGTGGGAAACTATTCTTTTTCAGATATCTTCTTTAACCATCCTTTTTGAGTTTCTTTTCTGGGGTAGTTTATCTGTGGCCAGGCCTATTCTGCATTGGTACTGTTTCAGTGGTGGAAGATGACCCCAATATAATTATGCTTGTGTGGTTCTGCTTCTTTATTAGGAGTTTCTTTGTGGCTAATATCTGGAGGGGCATGATGGAATAGGCATTTTGCTGATGCTTGTTCTGTGATCTGAAAGTGAACGTGTTTTTGTAATTTTGGGCCTCGTATACTTTCTTGTTGCTAAATTTTTTCCTAGGATACCGATACAATTGTCTGTCTATTGATGAGATAACTTCCCAACCACTTTAATGCATTTTTGCTGATCATTGTGGGTTGTACTGTACGTGGGTTGTAACTGTAACTTTGAATGATCTGGATCCACAAAGAGTTTCAATTTGTATGTATCATTACAAATTGACTAAATAAAGTATTTATTATTATTATTATTATTATTAAAGAGGGAGACAGGTAAAAAGAGAGGATGAGAGATATCAATCTTATGAATCAAATGCTGAACTATGATCAAGCATAACCAATATTCCATATTTTTGTCAACTTTTGTCACTAAATCATTCATTACTAGGCCAAGGCTTGTTTATGTTCAATAACTGAACCAGTGTAATGCCGATTGATTTTGCAGTATAATCTTATTTTCTTTCCAATGTCTTAATAACTGACACTGTACTGCTACTTCTATGAATTATTATGTCCAACAAACATGATATTGATTTATACGACTTTAAGTCTACTTGATATCTCTCTCTCTTTCTCTCTTTCTTAAATCCTGAAGGTCTCATCTGCAAATATGAATACCTACCCCCTCTTTCCAGTGCTAAGCACAGCAAAATGAATAAATTCTTATGTGACAAAAACAATGTACAGTAACCCCTCAATATAACAGATCTCAATGTACCAGATATCGGATATAACGGACAAAAAATCTGACTGGACAAACCCTCGCTATAATGGATTTTCATCCGTTATAGCGAGGGATCCTCGGTTATAACAGATCTTCGGATATAACGACAGACCCCTGTCCCCATATCGTCCATTATATTGAGGGTTTACTGTAATTTCTAATCCTACTAATTTCTAATACCGGACAAACTTCGGGATATAACAGATCTGTCCGGTATTTCCATCAGATATAACAGATCTTTGGCTATAACAATGGACCCCTGTCCCCATATCGCCCGTTATACAGTGAGTCCTCCTTATATGGTAATTCTTTATCCAGTAAATTCACAGTTACGGTATTTGGTAATTACTACCCTCGATTCTATTTATAGTAAGAAAAATTCACAGATACGGTATCTGCTAGATATTTTGAAGAGGAAAGAGCAGGGAGAAGGTACGTCTGCCATATCCTATTATCACAAGTTATAATGGGTTCGGTATATGGTAATTTCAATTTGCAGTAAGGTTTTCAAGAACGCATATGTACCGTATAATGAGGACTTACTGTATCAAGGGTTTACTGTACACCAGACACCAATCCCACCTTATTTCATCTGAACATATGATGACGCCTACGTAGACGTCATGAGGTGCATGTGGATACATAAGGCTGCCTGCATCCGTGTACTGATTATATCTATTTTGTGGGCGTATCTGAGTGACCCCCAATATTCTGTGAACTGGCTTGACCATATTTTCTATGGTTATTAATATTCAGAGTGAAAGAGATCAAGTAATACAGCTGTAACTTTATATTTTATAACCCGAGTAGTATGATCCATTATCAAATCATCGTACATCAGGCATCTGATGCTGCCCGTGAGAATTTGACTCACAGGTTAAATAGCAACCTTTGTTGTCGTAAACATTTACCATCCACTGAAGCATTTGAACTGTTTTGCATTTATGTGACAATTTTCCTGAACTTGACAATTCAAGGGGAAGAGGTTAGCCAGGCAAACCAGAACCAGATAGGCTCTTTGGCATCACGGTGCTGTCACACGCTCAGAACTGAATACATTGTCGAAATAAACACAATGCAAAGATGGAGGCTTTATTGGTACACCATTTTGCTTGTTATAGCTTTTTCAAGCGAAATATACCAATACAGGCTCCATTCTCACATGGTGTTAATTTCAATACACTTGTCAACAACTATCAATGTCATACATACATACATATACCAAAGGCTTTATCCCCATTACACCAAGGGTAGCAAAAAAGAAAAAGGCATAGAAACCACTCCCACCCATTCCATTTCCTATATATTCCACTCCCCTCCACCCTCCTCCCTCCCTCTTATCTTGGCACCTCCTGGATGACGAGTCATCCCTGCATCCTGTCCACTGCCCTGGGTCAGAAGCAGTGTCGGAAGACACAGCATATCCACAGCAAGGCCGCTTCATAAATTCGGCGACCCCCCCTTCTCCGTCCCCTTATCAATGTCATACACAATGGAAATAAGCTTTGAGGACCACAACGGAAATAAGCTTACAAGCTTTTTTGTGTTATCCTCGGCAATTGTAATTGTTATTTCGAACTATGTGTTCTTTTCATTATCTGCACTTCATGTATATTGATTCATTGCCAAATAAACTTATTATTATTATAATCACAAACTGTCCAACACTCACCGGCTTCCAACAACATTACAGAATCTTTTCCATGAGTGAACTATAGACCAATATAACTGAGTAAAATTTTAGAAGAGCACATCTATGCAATATAGTAATAGAAAATTAAATATTAATTTTGTAAATTATAATACATTAACATAATATACATTTTTCTTGGCAGAAATCAATATTAGTAAAAGACGCTAATAGCAATACACTAATGAACAGAGCCATGGCAACAAGTTGAGATGCCATCTTTGTTTCAATAGATGCAGAAGTCAAAGAAATTAAAGTATGATAAAATCATCTATTCTAACCTAACCTGTATTTAGTAACATGGTAATAATAATAATAATAATAAATTTATTTGACAAAGAATCAATATACAGTACATGAAGTGCAGATAATGACAAGAACACATAGTTCGAAATGATAATTGCGAATAGCCGAGGATAACACAAAAAGCATGTACGCTTATTTCCATTGTGGTCCTGTAATTCTAGAGGTCATCAGGATAGTTGTCATCATGAGCACTTCTTCGACCTCTGCATCTAGCAAAACAAAGATGACGTCACAAGCAGTCACCACGGTTCCGTTCATTAATGCATTGCTTTTAGCAACTATTTCAGTTATTGATTTCCATGAAGAAAAATGTATAGTATGTTGATGTATTATAATTTACAAAACTAATATCTAATTTTCTAATGCTATATCGCATAGATGTGCAGTTCTACAGGAAATATCAATGGCTGTGAACTCCTGGGTGCCGTGGATTTTGTACAAAAGATCAGTGATTGACCTATTAATCTAGAAATAAGATAAGCTAATAGGTACATGTCTTGGATGAATTCTGCTAGGGTCGCTATGATTAGGTGAAATAATACAGTAAGTCTTTGTTATACAGTACATATGTGTTCCTGAAAACCTTACCGCAGATTGAAATTACCGTATACCGAACCCATTATAACATGTAATAATAGGATATGGCAGATGTACCTTCTCCCTGCTCTTTCCTCTTCAAAACATGAGCGGATACCGTATCTGTGAATTTTTCTTACCGTAAATAGAATCGAGGGTAGTAATTACCAAATACCGTAACTGTGAATTTACTGGATAAAGAATTATCGTATAAGGAGGACTCACTGTAGTATTCAAATTGTTAGATTACAAAGTAGCATGCCAACAGGAGACCTTTTGGTCCATAACTAGGTCGGATGCAAAAAAATAATAATGATAAATAAATAAACAAATAAACAAAAAAATAATAATAATAATATGAATAATAATGAATAAAATAAATAAGTAAAGTTAAATAATAAACAAACAGGTAAATAGTAAATAATAATAAATGGACAGATAAATGATAATAAATAATAATAAAATAAATTATCATAAACAAACAAATAATAACAAACAAATAATGTAGAATAAATGGCAGGCATTACAGCATCTTGCTTTGGTGTTTATGTAAATGAACGGTATCTTTTTTTAAAAAGTGCACACCTATGCAGTATAACGTTAGAAAATTAAATATAAATTTTGTAAATTATAATACATCAATACAGTAGATATTTTTCTGGGCAGAAATCAATATCAAAAAAACATTGCTAAAAGCTATGCAGAAACAAAGTTGTGTAGACCCCTTTAGATGCCATCTTAAAGCTTTGAACTGAACTACATTGCACTTCGCCTGTGGCATTCCTTGGGGAGACGGGACTGCTCGGACAGACAGTCTGGGGAACAACAACAACAACAACAACTACATTGCACTGCCTCTGCAGGAAGTTTTGTTCCATTCATTAACTGCACAGTTGGTGAAGTTGTTTCCACCCACTTCCAAATTAAATCTATTTCCTGACAGTTTGAGACCATTATTTCTTGTCTGACTCTCATTCAGTGTGAAATCAATTTTGATGTTGTCAATTCCCTTTAGAATCTTAAAGACTATCAAGTCACCTCTGAGTCTACACCTTTTTAGGGAAAATAGATTTGTATGTTTTAGTCAATTTTCATGTGATTTATTTTTTATATTTGGAATCAGTTTTGTGGCTTCCCAACCTGTCAGTCTTTAATGAGATTTGGTGACTACATGGAAACAGCATATTCCAAATGTGAACAAACTAACAATTTATATAGCATGTTAATGACAGATGGAATTTCAAAGTCAAAAGATTGTGCAATCAGTCCTTGAATCTTATTTGCTTTCTCAGCGGCTGAAATACACTGCTTAGATCAGTGGTTCCCAAACTATCTTACCTAACGCCCCCTTTTTGCTTCCAGTGGACCCGCACGTACCCACTCCCTATTGTTCATGTGAAATGATACTTGCAATTATTTCTTAGCATTGTTCAGGAAAACAGATTTGTTTGTATTAAATTTTAATAATGGAAGCCACTCAAACAAATAATAGTACATTCCAGAGACATTTTTCTAAGTAACTAAAAATGAAACATTTGGCTCAAAGGGAGCAAAAAATAAAAAGCTTGAACATTGTGGTTGGTATCGGTGACATGTCCAAAATGTGTAAGGAGAACTAGTTTAATAGAAAATGGAATGGAGTGACTGCTATAATTATACTTTGCATGTATGTAATGGAAGATATTTGTTCTTTGAATGATTTTATTATTCTAGTTAAACAAATATTTTTGAGCAGATGACTTCACGACCCCTTTGTATCCTCCTTACGCCTCCCTAGGGGGACGCACCCCCTAGATTGGGCACCACTGGCTTAGATGATTTGAGATTGTTACTGACAATTATGCCAACATCCTTTTCACAATGCACTTTCATTAATGAATTTCCAAATAACTTGTAATCATACTTACTATTATTTTTACCTATGTGCATAACTTTGCATTTACTTATGTTAAATTTCATTGGCCACTTTTCTGACCATTGCTGTAGTTTATCTAAATATTCTTGAATATCTAATTGGTTTAAGTGATCATTTGCCATTCTGCACAGTTTTGTATCATCAGCAAATTTGGAGACAATAGATTTCAGTCCATGGTCTATATCATTTGTATATACTATGAACAGAAGTGGCACAAGAATGGAACCCTGAGGAACTCCACTTGTAACATTTTTCCACCTAGAAGTTTTGCCATTTAGAACAATTCTCTGTTTTCAATCATAATC
>NC_134779.1:53761122-53763622 GCF_046742065.1 Oratosquilla oratoria
CAACCTCCGTTTGACTAACTAGAATATGACTTTGCTTACATAAATCTAGACTTTTCTAGGAACATTCCAACAGTATGTCTAACATTCGTATAGGTTTAATCTCTTAGTTCATCATTCAGCTTTGCTATATACGACGTAAAGACGATTTGATATTTGGAGATTTGAAAATTCAAATATTGTAACCGAAGTCGTTTTCACTCCAACGAACTTTTAACGGTCGGCGCTGGTGAACCCCGTGGAAGCCCAGTGTGATGACCCTTTAATACTCTTTCGGACCGTTAGGCTATTTAATAGAGCTGGGCGCGTTACCGCCGGACAGGTAGTGCATTACCGTGAATGCGTTACTGCCAGTGCGTTATCGTCAGTGCGTTACCGATTTTAATTTCCTTTTAGAATGATTTTCTTGGAAAAAAAAATATGGAGAAGTATCTATTCTCTGTTCCAGCGTCTCTCAACCAGGGTTCCCAGGAACCCTAAGGTTCCGCAAAAGGTCCCTAAGGGTTCCGCGGGAACAAGTGAGATAAGCTAATGCACTTTTGTTTCTTTATCTAATTTCATATACGTAATGTAATCAAACACGCACATATTCTTGGTTATTGTAATAATATAATATAGACATCATCCTATCTAACCTATTATTACGACGAAAATAAAATGCGAAAGATGTGGTATATATATACATATATATATATATGTATATATATATATATATATATATATATATATATATATATATATATCTTTTTTTTTCCAGAGGTTTCTTGAGACATGCAATTTATTTTAAAAGTTACACAAGGATAAAAAGGTTGAGAAACACTGCTCTATTCTAAAACAAAATAACCAGAGCTGGGCACTTGCGTTACTGCGTTACTAACGCACTACCTGTCCGACGGTTACGCGCCCAGCTCAGCTATTTTATTGATCACCCCCTAGGTGAAGAATGTATTAACCCTTGTACAGTTGCCTCCATTTCCTCGCTTATTCTGTTTTATTGTTGTTTTTGAGCGGATTTTTTGTGTAAACTTATCTCTATAAGCGACAGAAAGACTAAATATATATATATATATATATATATATATATATATATATATATATATATATATATATATATATATATATATATATATATATATATATATATATGTAAATGAATGAATAAATGAAAATGGTGGAAAAAGTCAACAACAAAAGTAAATTTTGGAAAAATAAAAGAATAGTGAAAGGATGTAAAAATGAAATAAAACAGTAAAAAATGAACAAAAAGAAGTAAGAAAAATAAAGTAAAAATAAAGCAGAAGTAATTTTACATCTCACTATATATATATATATATATGTATATATATATATATATATATATATATATATATATATATATATATATATATATATATATATATATATATATATATATATGTATATAGTATGAGTACAAAAATCCCACCAGAGGGACGAGGGTGCCAAAAGTGACCTACGAAGTGTATTCGGGGGAGTAGAGGAGTTTGGGAGTGGGGGAGTGGGGGAATGGGGGAGTGGGGGAAGATGAGGTGAGGAATCTCAACAACCCGCCTGGTGTAGGTAAACAACCAGCAGATGTGGTTGAGAACTTCAAATTCCCCCTCCCTCCCTCCCTCCCTCCCTCCCTCCCTCCCTTCTCTTCCTTTCCTTCCTTTCTATAACTTCCCTTCCCTTCCCTTTTATTCCTTCCCTTGCCTTCCCTTTCTCCCTTACCTTCCCACCGTCTCTCTCCTCCCTCCCTCCCTCCCTTCCCTCCTTCCCTCCTTCCCTCTTCCCCTCCCTTCCCTCTTCCTCTCCCTTCCCTCCTTTACCTCCCTCCCTTCTCTTCCTTCCTTTCCTTCTGTCCCTTCCCATATTCCCTCTTTCTAATCTCTTCCCCTTCCCTCTTTTCCCTATGTTTCTTCTCTTTCCTCCTTTCCTCCTTCTCTTCCTTTCCTTGATTTTCCTCTGTCCCTTCCCTCCCTTCCCCTCCCTTCCCTTCTCTCCCCTACCCTTCCCTTCCCTTCCCTGCGTTCCCTTCCCTTCCCTCCCTCCCTCCCTCCCTTTCCTTTCCCCCCTCCCTTTCCTTCTTCCCTCCCCTCCCCCTAACCATGATCTTTGTCCCTTTCACACACACACACACACACACACACACACACACACACACACACACACACACACACACACACACACACACACACACACACACACACACACACACACACACACACACACACACACACACACACACACACACACACACACACACACACACACACACACACACACACACACACACACACACACACACACACACACACACACACACACCTATAAAATTCCTTCCCCGTCACCCACCATGACCCTTCCACATTTCCCCCTACTCCCCCCCCCTCCCCTGTGCCACGCCATCCTGACTCATTTTTCACGTTCCCAAGGGTCATCACACTGGGCTATTTTACCTCCAACATCGGATTAGTCGGTGGTACAAACCAAAAAAAAAAAA
>NC_134779.1:53773622-53778622 GCF_046742065.1 Oratosquilla oratoria
CCATCTAGTGACCATGAAGTATGGAATATACAATGACTCAGTGGGTCATTGAAAACACCAGATACAGAAATAACGAGGAGCCGTCGAAACTTGATTTAATATTTACAACAGAACTTGAAATTGTGTATAAAATCCAGAACAAGACAGAATTGGGAAAAGTGACTATATACTCATCGAGAATGAACCAAAGGAAGAAATATACATGGAGAGAAATGAAAAGTACAGGAAAGGAAGATTGATGTACAACAAAACGGACTTTGCAAAACTAAAGAAATCCTTACAGAATGTAAACTGGGAAAAAATTCACATGGAAGAGACAAAAGTGGAAGAGAAATGGGATATTTTGATGGATAATTACAATTAAGGGGTGAATAGGCACGTACCGAAACAGAAGCTAGAGAGAGTGTACATTAAATGCTGGTTCAACAAAAGATGCAGTGAGGCAAAAGATAGAAGGGACAGAGCTTGGAAAAGATGGAGAAAAGTTAAAAAATAAAATGGAAAATGGCAAGTATATATAAACTATAGAAATGAGTATGTTAAAGTGAGAAGAGAGGAAAAAAGGAATCATGAAAAGGATATTATAGGTAAATGCAAAAACCCAAGCTATTCTATCGATACGTGAATGGTAAACTTAAAAACAAACAGGAAATTGTGAAACCACGCCAAGGGAATATAGAATACACAGAAGAATTAGAAATGGCCGAAGTCATGAATAATCACTTCAAATCTGTCTTCACTAGAGAGAAAGCACAATATTGGGACGAAGGAAATGAAAGGCGATCTCGCCCCATGAGCGAGATAATAATAACACAAAAAGAAATAATGGAACATCTATCAAACTTTGACGTCAGGAAATCACATGGCCCGGATGGAATTGCAAATTGGATTCCAAAAGAATGCAAAGATGAACTAACGGACAAAATACATAACATAATAAGTTGCTCACTTAAAGAAGGGAAAATACCAAAAGACTGGAAAAATGCTATCATTGTACCAATATACAAAGGAGGAAACAAGGAAGAACCAGCTAACTACAGGCCAGTCTCACTAAGAAGCACTATGCCCAAAATTTGTGAGAAAATCATCAAGAATAGATGGGTAAAACACATGGAAGACAATAATATAATAAACCCAAGACAATTTGGGTTCAGACAAGGAAGATCATGTACCACAAACTTGATATGTTTCAACTCAAGATTAATAGACATAGTGCAAGAAAGGAATGGATAGGCTGATTGTGCCTTCCTGGACTTACAAAAAGCCTTTGAAAAAATACCACACAAAAATTATTAAATAAAAAAAAAACTGGAACATACAGGAGGGATACAAGGGAACCTACTAAAATGGATGGAGGACTTCCTGATTGGTAGAAAGATGAGAGTAGTGCTCAGAGAAAAATATTCAGGTTGGAAAGAGGTGATCAGTGGAGTACCGCAAGGATTTGTATTGGCCCCAATAATGTTTGCTATTTATGTGAATGACATGGATGATGATGTGAAATGTTACATGAGCTTCTTTGCAGACGACGCCAAACTGTTAAGGAAAGTAAAAACTGAAAAGGATTGCGAATCACTGCAGGAAGACCTGAATAAGGTATGGAACTGGAGTCAGAAATGGGAAGTGGACTTCAATATTAACAAGTGTAGCATAATGGAGTTTGGAAAAAGCAAAAACAGAATATCAGGACTATATAAAATTGGAATTAAGGAGGTAAAGAAGGTGTAATTATCTCAAACTACTTGTCCCATGACAAACAGATAAACAAAATTGTCGGAGAATCCTACGAGTTGATAAGATCAATAAAAGTGGTATTTACATATTTGGAGGAAGAAATTATTTAAAAAAATATTGGTCACACTGATAAGGCTTAGACTAGAATATGCGGCGACATTGTGATCACCCAGTACCAAAAAGAATATAAAGAAAATAGAAAGAATCCAAAGAGCAGCCACAAAAAGGGCACCTGCACTTGCAAACTTGTCATATGAGGAGAGATTGGCTAAACTGGAGTTACCGACTCTGGAGCAAAGAAGAGAGAGAGGTGACCTACTGACCATCTACAGAATCATGAAGGGCACAGAAATGCTCGATAGAGAGGACTTGTTAAACTGGGACAAGAGAAACACAAGAGGACATAAAAAACAACAACATAGCTATAGAAGAGATCTTAAGAAAAACAGTTTTCCACATAGAGTGGTGGACATTTGGAACAAACTGGACAAAAAATAGTGTGAGCAAAAACCATTCATGAATTTAAGAGCAAACCAGACACTGCGAGATACAAAGGCGGGACTCCACGAGCGTAACTCCCCTTCCTGCAAAATACAATTAGGTAAATACAACTAGGTAAACACACACACACACACACACACACACACACACACACACACACACACACACACACACACACACACACACACACACACACACACACACACACACACACACACACATACACACACACACATGTATCTACGATTACATAATTTGTGTAGGAAGTCGCATATTACACGTCTCTGTTATAGAAACCCACATTCGTGACGGCATTCTAACACGTCACACACATTAGTGATGTTACGAGAGCAATGACGTCATCCTCGTTACGCCAAGACGGGATTTCCGAAATTGGATAATTACTCTGAGGACCTAACAGCCCAATTAGACCTCCCATTGTTGTGATGCTTCCGGACAGAAGACGCTTATACGTCACGGACTTTGCGCATGCGCGTTTTACAAACCCTAACCCTAACTACCCCAATTCCACCCACCCCCACCCCTCAACCCTCTCATCTCACCCCAAGCCCACCAGCACCCCTCGAATGAATATACAAATAAATACATATGATACATGGTTTAACGTCACAAACTCCACCCTATCAGGAGGCTAGGATGGTGCCCCTCACAGAGGACTTTTTAGCGTGTAATTAACTATGCCCTTAGTTCAACTTCGTCGGTAGCAGGGTTCGAACCACCATTCCCTCGACTTTCGGCACAAGTAATGACGCCCTAACCCCTTCGGTGAACGAGCTTCCAATAAATACAAAAATCGATAAATGAATAAATGAATAAATGAATAAATAAATAAATACATACATAAGAACATGAATAAGACACAGATAATTAAATAAAGAAATCATATAAATGAATAGATAAGTGAATGAATAGATGAATAATAGATATATAGATAAATAAATGAATTAAATAAATGAGTATATAGCTAAGCAAATGGATAAAAAGATAAATAAGTAAATGAATATATGAATAAATAAATTAATGAATAAATAGATAAATAGATAGTAAACAAATAGACAATAAAGATAAATAGATAAATAGATAAATGAATAAATTGACAATTAAATGAATAATAGAAAAATAGATTAATGAATAACCACAACCTCTACTTTAACTACAACCTACAACTTCAACAACTGTAATTATAACCCACGACCACAATTATAATTATAACCCACAATCCCAACTGCAACCACTACAACAACTACCACCACAATTATAACTATAACCCACAACCACAACTATAACTACAAACTACAGCTACCATCACAATTATAACAACAACCCATAACCACAACTATAACTACAACCTACAACTACCACCACAATTATAACTATTACCCACAACCACAACTACAACCACAACCCTACCTAGGCCACTCCCAAAACGTTTCCAATTGGAAGTGAGCCCTGACGTTTGTGTCCCGTGGGAAACGTTTTTCGCCGTGTCGTGACTAAACGTTTTACTTAACATAGAAATGCAATTGTCGGGACTTTATTTTCGCGTTGTAAAAATGAAATGTCAACATAACGTCTGTAATATGACACAAAGATAAATAATGACGTCATTGGCTATTTATAGAATAAATTATGACGTCATGTAGGCTATTCATTCTATCCAGGACAACGTCATGTCGTCTGAGCAGATTGACTACTGTGACGTCACGTCGTCAGCAACAGAATGAGCAACTGACGGCTGAGTAATCCACGGAGGAAATGACGTCAGTATACATGGATCAAAAGGTCTCCTGTCGGTATGCTCCGCCTTTGTAATCCTTTGTAATCCTACATTTCGTATGTAGGATGTCTAATACTCAATTTCACTCAATAAAACAAATTAGCCCCGCCCCCTTTCTGTACCCAGACATCTGGTCCACCAATCACATCCGTCAAGAAGAGACGGGAGGCGGAACTAAGTTATTGGTTTAATTAAGATGAAGTACAAACCATTCTGTTTGTTATGTGTCATTGTGACATGCATATATGGAGGTGCAGATGTTGGAAACACGCACAGGCGCGCGCACACACACACACACACACACACACACACACACACACACACACACACACACACACACACACACACACACACACACACACACACACACACACACACACACACACACACGAGAGAATCTGATAAAATGGGATGACAGAAATACAAGAGGACATGGAAAGAAAATCAAAAAGGATAGCTATAGAAGAGACCTGAAAAAGAACAGCTTTCCTCACAGAGTAATAGACAGTTGGAACAAGTTAGATGAGAAAGTGGTGTGTGCAAAAACAATACATGAATTCAAAAATAGTTTAGATAAAATGAGATATGAAAACGGGACACCACGAGCATAGCTCCCCTTCCCGTAAAATACAACTAGGTAAATACAACTAGGTAAATACACACACACACACACACACACACACACACACACACACACACACACACACACACACACAAAACAAACCCTCATTAGCCGCCCCCTTGTACTGTCTGTTCTTCTGTTAGCAAGGCGCCATCCAAAGCATGTCACTATTAGCACAGGGCCCTCCCTATCCCCCTCCCTAAAGGGTGTGGGAGGGGCTAGCTATTTCGGGACCTTAGCAGGGGTACGTACTAGTCCTCCGAGGTGAATGAAATCGCCCGACGGCAGACAGAAGGAAGCCAGGAAGGACGACAATGAGATGACAAAGTCGAGAGTTGCATAACC
>NC_134779.1:53791122-53818622 GCF_046742065.1 Oratosquilla oratoria
GTAATAATAATGATGATAATAATGATGATGATAATGATAATAGTAATAATAACCGCTTCCTCCTCCACCTAAACCTCGACCTTCTTCCTCAGACTTGCCATGATCATCGCCCTGAGTGTGACCGGAATCTGTGTCATCCTGACGGTCGTTATCGTCATATGCTGCTTCTGGTCGAGGTGTCCCCTGTACACGGCATGCCGGATCCGCTACCACCAGGAGGACATCATAGCATACGGTGAGTGCTGTCGCCAGGTGATTTTATTCAGGCGTGGGAGGGAGGGGGGCTTCTTGTCTGTCCGGTCAAGAGCCCACACCCAGGTACTGGGGCTTTTGGTGATAATTATTGGTAACGATAATGATATTTGCTGAAAACTACACCGAAAACAAGATTAACAGAGGTAGAAGTAGTAGTAGTAGTAGTAGTAGTAGTAGTAGTAGTAGTAGTAGTAGTAGAAGTAGTGGTAATAGTAGTAGTATTGATGGGTAACACTGATAAATATAATAGTATTAGCAACATATATCTTTATTTATCTGTTTATTTACGTGTTAATTCATCTATTCATTTATTCATTCACATATCTATTCATTCAACTATTTGTTTATTAATCAATCAATTTTTATATTTATTTATCCATATATATATTCATTCATTCATCTGTTTGTTTATCAATTTGTTTATTTATTTGTATATTTATCCATTCATACATTTATTCATTCATTCGTCTATTTGTTTATGAATTAATCTATTTATTCATATATCTATCTATCAATTCATTTATGTGGAAAAGGTGGTAGAGAAACGCGGGTTAGAGCGAGAACACTATATTCCTGACGTTTCGACTACAAGTCTTCTTCAGTGACAGACAACGTGTGTGTGCAGTATACATACGTCGTGTGTCACTTTGAAGAAGACTTGTAGTCGAAAGGTCAGGAATATCCCATAAGCTTTGCTTCTCGCTCTCCCTTTTCAACAACTAATTTTGTAAAAAAAATTGTATACATGTATGTCTAAATTGTATTTTATTTTGTTGAATAAACTAACTAAACTAAACTAAATATAGCGTTCTCGCTCTAAGCCGCGTTTCTCTACCACCTTTTCCACACATCTGTTTTACCTTCATAACATCATTTATTTATGTTTCTGTTCATCTTTGCAGCCTCCAAGGAGGAAGAAGCCTCGGGCTTGCAGGAGATGCCTCCCGAGGAGAAGAAGGGGGTCACCATCTACTCACCTAACGCCGTCAAGGTCACCCTCAAGGACGACGTATAATGCGGGAAGGAGGACCTGGGGTCGTCTGTTTGAAGACTCGACACTATCCGCGGCCAGCCGGTCCTTACTTTCGATTCCCTCGTTTTTGCAGAAGAAGTCTACCAACAGGGTGGCCCCCTCCAGGGTCCTTCCATGTAGAAGGTCCCGGAACACTTTTTTTTTTTTTTTTTTTTGAGGGGGGGGGTTGCCCTTCGCGATAAGGGCCTTTTGGTGGGGGAGGGGTAGAGGTCCCTTCGCCTTGTGTGATACTTCTCTGACGTCACAAAGCTGAACTGGCTTTTTACTTATTTGCCTCCGCGTCTCGGTTCTTGTATACTTCGAGTACCGCGGCTTCTTGGACGCGGCTTCGAAGTCCTCCTCTTCCTCCTCCTCCTCTTCTTCCTCTTCCTCCTCCTCGACGCTGCCTTCCTATCCTCGAGGACGACTGTGACAGACTACAAGTGCCGTCAGCTCTCGTCGAGGTCCTGCGGGGGACAAAAGGTGTCAGCAAGAGTCGGTGGAGGCTGACAGAGGTCGATGCAGGTCAGCAAGTACTGACGGAGGTCGACACAGGTGAGCACGGGCTGACAGAGGCCGATACAGGTCAACAGAGGCCGACACGGGTCAGCACCGGCTGACAGAAGTCGAAATGGAGCTGACAGAAGGGCTGACAGAACCCCACAATATCAGCTTGTATATAGACAGCGACAGCCACCGGCCGAGCACATGCATTTCTCAATAGAGATCTCTAGCTCAATTCGGTAACCGAATACCGGCTTACGGGGTTGCACTCCACCCTCCCAGCCAGTGGGAAAGAGAAAATATAAATGTATGATCTTCCCTTTTTGAACAACAGACCGCCCAAATCGTGGCCAGCGTAGATATTTTTTTCTGAGGTGTATTTTTTTTTTAATCAAGTTTGCAAGGAAGTCCGAGCTAGAGAATAGATCCGAGATCCGCCACCAATAGATCTCAATAATTTTTTGTTCATTGAGCTTATGTTATTCTATCTCCAAAGCTCCTACAGTTCATAAACACTAAACACCAGAGGCTGGCGTCCACTGATAGTTTTTAATTTTTTGGTCCCTGGAGCCCAAGCTGAGAAACTCTTATACATATTATACAAACAATATGAAAATATAGACAGCTGCTGGTATCTTTTCCGCAACTGATTTTGTACTTTTGCAAATTAGTTTTTTGTGCGAAATGCAAAAACAAATCGAGTGACTTGCCCGGCCGTTGTGACGCTACCTGAGTGCGTTCAAATGAAGCTTGAAACTTCCAAATGGCGGGAAAACAAGTTGCTATTTTGCCTACGTGCGCCTACGCCAATTTTCACAGTATTTTCTGTAAGGCTAACATTATGAAAGTGTATCTAGTCAGGGAGAAGATTTGTTATTGTAGTTTGAATGAATTTATGAGTTTCCCTTTATAATGGGGAGGGGGGCTTGCCCACAGCTACTGCTCACGCTAACGATACCCTTTTTTATGGACTGTCCCTTCAAAACGGTGGTACGCTTTCTGTATTTTATTCTTGATAGTACCTGACGATTTCATTCAGATTTGAATGAGACCCTGACCACGAATGGAGTCCAATAAATTTCTCTCCCCTCGAAGATTTCTCTCAACAGATGATTAAGATCACCTGACGGCAGCAGCCAGGATAGACATAAGACTCAAATATAGACATCGAAGAATTTTATGAGATGTAGATAAGCCTGCTTTTTTAATTTAATTAAGATTACCTGGCGTCGAATATAAACTAGATGAATCTTACCGCCCCACCACCAGGCATAAAATAAAATCATTCAATACTAACAAAAACAAAATATATAAGGCTCACCACCGTCTATAAAGGGATTTACTGTATATTACTGTATCTTTTCATAGTGATTTTTGCCCATAGTGGGAAATCATATTATATATTAATTTCCATGTGTCGTTGTGTATTTCCTGCTCGGACCTTAAGGTCGAGAATTGTGTACTCATCGTATGAGACGGAAGCCCAATGAGCTTCAGATTCAGTAAGATTTCTTTGCTCTAATGTACAGCATACCAAGGATATAGAGTAGTGAAACTGAACATATATATATATATATATATATATATATATATATATATATATATATATATATATATAATATATATATATATATATATATATATATATATAAATGGTCCAGTGATATGATATTGGAAAAACGTATTAGTGATTTACATTGAATGAATAGTATCAGATGTATTTTTTTTTCTTTTCTTCTTTGGTTGGGTTAAATAGATTTCAATCTGCCAACGGGAACAAAGGCAAGCTCCCGGATAGACACTTCCGAGGTGTCTTGAACCAGGTTATAAGGTGACGTTAAATTAACTGTATTTTCTAATAATTTCCCATTTTTTAAAATTAGTTCATCTACTTCATCGAAAATTATATTGTGAGACAATTCCATCAAACTAATTTGGACAGACTAGCGAGTCAGCTTACGGTGGCGGCACATGCTATTTACTTTTGCTACTTTGATTAGAAACGACTTCGGTTAAAATATTCTAGACTTCCGTAAGATCATCTCAACATTCGTATTCTAGATTTAACTTTTCTTAGTTCGTCATTCGGTTTCTTACTGTATGAAGCAAAAGTAATTTGACATTTGGAAATTAAAAGAAAAAAAAAATTGTGACCCAAGTCGTTTTTACTCAAAATAGCAAAACCAAATAGCATGCTAGTGAGAAATGCCTAGTATGCCGCCACATTTAGACATAATGTACATGTCTTTGACTGGATGTATTCAGCTCAACACAATGGTACACATTATATATTCTATTCTGGCTTACACCAGACGACTTTATTCGTCTCGGGGGAAACCCTAAATTAACAGGATTCTGGCCTGTTTAATCCCATACTAGATCAAGCTTGTCTAGATTCATCACACTATATGTTTCAACCGTAGAGGCAGGCCTCCGACCAGCTAGCGTTCTAGAACCTAAACCAATGCTCTCTAGGCTTCGTTCTAGCCCTTTCTCCTCCCCTTTTTATTACTACAATCCCCTGGAGGCAGCCAGAATAAAATACATAAATGAGATCAAGGTGTTGAAGGCATTACCGTTGGGTAGTGTGGATGAGATGTAGACTCACGAGGATTTCAGTTTCATTGGGGGCCCGCCCGGGATGGGGCTTTCTACTTTTGTAAATAGGATATATTTACACTCTCAGGATCGGCGGAGGTCCTAACCACAGTGATGGACTTACATATTTCTATTCTGGCTAAAAAGAGCCGATTTTATTCAGCTTTAGTGGGATCTGTGGCTGGGCAAAGGGGATAAGAAGCAGGGTTTTTCACTTCCCCATCGCCTGGATAGAATCGACTGAGGCTTAGCTAGAATAATATATATATATATATATATATATATATATATATATGTATATATATATACATATTATATGTATATATATACGTATATACATATAAATATATGTATATATATGTATATATATATATTTATATATATGTATGTATATATATTATATATATACATGTATCTATGTGTGTGTATGTGTGTATATATATACATATATATATATATATATACCATCTACGTCACTCTGATGGAGTAACCGAGTCAACGCTACACGACTGTCTGAACCTGGGACTGTTGATATCACAAGGCATATTTTAGATAAAGTAAGACAACGAAGATTATATCATGTTAGATTTTCTAAGGTTTATCAAAGTCCACTGGACTGCTCCTTGCCCTGGATATCCGTGTGTTGTGGTCTGTTTTTGCGACTGCAACAAATGGTAGATATGTAGGTCTATTTGAGAGACGCTACAACACCAGTACATAGGGCAAAGGTGACGGCTTCGGCCGCAACCAAGCTCCTCCTGGCATAAGATCTTTGTCTAGATTCATAACTTTTTTTTTCTTTTTTTTTTAGCGCAGTGGTTGTGTTAACACTATGATCAAGCGCAAAAGTCTGCACACGCACACACACACACACACACACACACACACACACACACACACACACACACACACACACACACACACACACACACACACACACACACACACACACACACACACACACACACACACACACGACTCGGTGGCGCAGTTGGTAGAACGATGAACTACTAGCATGGTGGTGCGCGTAGTGCTTGGTTCGAATCCTGCCCAGGGCCGAAATTAATTTCGGTACAGCTGCGCTTCGGGTCGTTACTCTGACTCTCGTGGGCGGGGAGTTGGGTGTGTGTGTGTGTGAAAGGTCATAGCATTACCCATAGATCGGACCTACGAGCTCTGAGCTCTCTTCCAGGAGGGAAATAGCTGTCGATCACGAGTCGAACACGTGATCCAAAAGACCAAGTGAATACACACACACACACACACACACACACACACACACACTTCTGTTTACGTCATGCGAGAGCCTAAGTTTCCCCATTGGCCTTGTGCTCAATTTACTCCACGTGACGTCACGTTCTACATCATGTGACGTCATACTGCCGCATCGAGTGAAATAAGGCAATAGCGCCCTCACATTAGTGTTTTTTTTTTCTTTCTTTCTTTGCATTGGGCTTCGATCTCGCCTCGCGACCTCAGAGTCCAGGGTTCGATACCCAGCGACTACCGTCGGCTGCTACCTTTCTTGGCTATCCGAGCATGCAGGGCAAAGGTGACGGCCTTGTGAGGTTTTTTGTTTACAGACTTCTCTGTTTGTCATAAGAGGATTGGTGTGTTTATTCCCAATGTTATGTGTATTAAGTGAAATCAATACCGATAACAAATCCTTGAAAATGAATAAATAAACGATAAATAGACAAATAAATAAAAAACAAACAAACAAACAAATATAGAAATGCATAAACAGATAAACAAATACACAAATGAACGACCAAACAAACACATGTAAATAAGCCAATTGATTACTCTATCAATTCATCAACTGATGAATTGATCAATGTCGAGGACCATTACCGTTTGAGCGAGAAAGACTTAGAATGCAGCACGTTCTCTACAAGACCGTCCAAATGTCTCTACGAGGTTGCTAGGCGCGTTAGCCTTTCTTGCTCTCCGGTGACTTAAGACCTTATTCTACCCTTAGTGACGTCACGCGCTGATTCTAGAAGGATTCGAACCGCGTGTAGCATAAGAACATCAGAATGGAGGGCACTCCGTGAGACCATAAGGCCTACACTTGGCAGTTCCAAGTCCATTGCCACCTGCCATCCCTGTCCATAAAGTTATCTAATCTTTTCTTAAAACAGCCAATAGTTTCAGCAATCACTACTACATGGTTACTAAGTCTATTCCATTCGTTAACCTCTTTGTTAGTGAACCAGTTTTTGACTATTTCCTTCTTAAATCTAAATTTGTCCTCCCCCTGCTGTCTTAGTATGATGACCTTGCCTGGATCATCCTTGTTCAAGCCCCTGGTCCATTTAAAAACCTCTGTTAGATCAACCCACACTCTTCGTCTTTCCGGAGAATGTAAATTAAGGTGCCTAAGTCTATCTCGTATTTGGCTTCTTACTAAGAAGCCATAGTTAGCTTGGCCACCTTGTTCCCCAGTAGATTTGAAGGTTTAATAATTGATCAATTATTCGATGTCAGAGCCAAATATAAATAACAGAAAACATTTGTGAAATCTAAGTCATCTGCTCAAACGAATCCAATAGGGGTTGGGGATGTCTAGCGTGTTGTGGAATTGAAATAATATCAACAGAACGGTGGTGAAGAATGTCCGCGCATTTGACGCAGTTCTTTGCTAAAAGAAAAGAAGAAAAAGAAAACAGAACTCGTATATTTTGATGAACACCGAGACCCAATTGGCTTAGACACAAAACCTCAACATGATTTTTCTCCCCCCCACATCTAGCAATGAAATCGCCGTAGATTTGAAGTGTTTTGTACGCGATGTCTTTCATATTTTTCTATATTTTGTAAGCTTCATCTGCTTTCATGTGACTAGACTAAGTGATCCCAGGATTTCTATCAAGGTTTCTTACATTGTTCGTGAATGCTCTTTGTACTTACAATATAGTTGGTTGTAATAAAAGCATTCTCTCTTCTTTTGTTTTCTTATTATAACCTTCAGACACCTGACAAAAAAAAAAAAAAAAAAATGAGAGATGACCAAGCTTATTTTTCACATTCCTTAATTCCATGGTTTTCCTCGTTACCATTTATCTTTAAGTGAAAAAATTACAAGGAATATATTTCAATTTATAAATATGAAGGGACCAGTGAAACCTCCACGTTGCGGTCCTACTTTGCGGACAGAACTGGGCACCACAAAGGGAAATTATTTTCGCAACAATTATTCCGCTATGTCAGAATTAATGTGATCCGCAACTGTATACACATAGAGTAATTTTATATACACCGCAAATGCGAAACTGTGGTCCGCTATCTAAAAACTCAAATTCCGCAAATGCACACGTTGTTTACATTTGTATGACCGCAAACACAAATACGGAACACATTTTCCAAATGTTAACAAGTTATCTATAGCATTATGTTATCATGATTCTTATTTTTTTCTTTTGTCTTGCTTCCTCCCTTCCTCCTTTATTCCAATAAAGCATTTATGAATTATTATACTAATACTCCAATGTTGCATTATAAACGAAGTTATTAGATTTAAGAACCCAAAATTAATAAAACTTGCCTGAACAAATTTGTTCCATTTGCTGAGATGAATAATATCTAGATTTTACATAAGAAAATATTCCTCCGGATTTCTGAAATTTATTTTTCAAAATCCAAAAAGTGCATTTATGCATATTGCATGTCCGAAACATACTCGTTATTTCCACAACGCACTGTTCCCACTACTAGGTGAATAATAATAATAATAATAATTAATTTTTGAATTAACAAACAAACAAAATAAATAAATAAATAAATGTATGTTTTATTTATTCGTTTATTTAATTAGTTTAATATGTTTAGCTTTTTCAATTACAACATAATTTGAATAGGGATTTTTATGAAATTTGGCTATAGCAAGTGCAATTCATATGTAATGCATATATATATATATATATATATATATATATATATATATATATATATATACATATATATATATATATATATATATATATATATATATATAATATATATATATATATATTTATGTCCCCAAAGGTACATAAATTCCACCATCAGTGCCGATATACGTAAAGCTCTTACTCACTGCAGTACGTGGACAAAGTTCACACAGAAATAGTAAGATCCACACAAGTACTTTTAAACAACGGATTCAACAAAAAATATATTGAGACTATCACTGAAAAAATGATTGACCGATGGTATCACACACATCAAAATACTACAGAGAAAAAAAGAAGACATTGAAATATACTATCGAGCCTTTTTCTTCACGGCATACAAAGAAGATGAAAGAATATTAAAACAAATAATAAAAAGAAATGTCAAACCCACAAATCCCGATAAGAGAATAAACCAGCCAACTGTTACTACGAAATAGCCCAAACATAATCAAAGAGCCAACTCAACAATCGCACGTCATCTATAGGTTCACTTGCAAACGAGAGGACTGTGCAACCCTCCCATCCACCTACGTTGGCATGGCGACTATGAAGTTGAGCAGACGTCTTAGTCACCACCTTTCGTCTGGAGACCAAAAACCCACTTACGCCAGGAACATCACGAGAACACAACGAGACAAATGCTCACAGAGAACACAGAGATGTCAGTACTTGAAAAAGCTGTAACAAGCGAAACGTCGTACCAATAAAGGTTTCGATCTCACACGGTGTTTATTCTCACAACACAGAGATCATCACAACATGCCCGGACACACGCCGCCTCCCAATACTTGAAACCTTAATTACTAAAGAATTAGACTCTAATCGCAACATACAATCATCAGACCTGCAAGCGCTACCAAGCATTAAAACGAACACAGCCCCTAGTACCAGCCAATCTGAGACTAGGAGAAACGAGACAGACGACACAAGCACGCCTTAAATACCGGCCAGATCACCACAACCCAACATTCTGATCTCTCCCAGCGTGAGGACAAGATCCACTTCCACGCCACTGAAGAAGAGTCATTGTGACTCGAAATCGCGATATGGCAGCCCAGATGACCTCCTATGGAGAAATCATCTCACATCTTGCAAGAGAGAATAAGTCTATCTTGCTGAATTGTCTATCACTTTTAATGAAACCTTTATATATATATATATATATATATATATATATATATATATAATATATGTATGTATGTATATATATGTATGTATGTATATATATGTATATATGTATATATATATGTATGTATATATATATGTATATATATATGTATATATATATATATATATACATATATATATATATATATATATATATATATATATAAATATATATTTCGGGTGCCTCAAAATGCTATACATGTAAGTGCTTAGAGCTTACCACCCTACGCAAAACAACTTGACCAAATCTGTCCCCAGCCCTTGCAAACGAAACGCACAAAGTGCTAAATCTACTCACCATCAGAAGAAAGAAGAGGAAGGGGTGTCACGGCTGAAGACTTAATGCCGGATAGCTCTTGTACTGTTTGACAAGTGGACAAGGGGAGAGTGGGTCTAAGAGTAAGTGAAACGCACCTACCTGTGAACGTGCTGTGCCTGCTGCATTGCTTCCGACTGGGGGAGTGGGCGGGAGTCAGGGATGACCCTTCATTCACGAGGAGCTAAGAGGAGAGGGGGGAAGAAATGGGTGGTGGATGGGTGATTCACCATACTCTTAGATCACGTGTTGGACTCGTGATCGACAATTATTAACCTCCCGGATGAGAGCTCAAAGCTCGTATGACCGATCTATGGGTAACATTGTGACATTACACGCACACACACACACACACACACACACACACACACACACACACACACACACACACACACACACACACACACACACACACACACACACACACACACACACACACACACCCAACTCCCCGCCCACGAGAGTTGGAGTAACAACCCCAGCGCAGCGATACTGAAATTATTTCAGCCCTAGGCGGGATTCGAACCCGGACCGCCGTACTGTCAGCCGGGAACTCTAACCACTGTCTACATCCCTTATGATGAGGTAGAGGCCTTTGGTATGATATATAGATAGATAGATAAATAGATAGAAAGATATATAGATAATTTATACAGAATAAACAACAACTCTTATACATTTAAAAATAGTTCCTCTACAGGGTTTATAAGACAGGTCCTATAACGGCATTGTATGTCCTACGCTCCCAACCTTAATAGACATATTTGATCATTCCATCTATAATTATCTTAAGTTGCCTAAGTCATCTATTGCACCAATTTCTACAGCTCTATTGATTTGTTGACAAGTTTTTCTAGTCTTCTTCGTTTTCTATAAAAGTATTCACAGAGAACACTAATTTGGAGGACAGAAGGTATGACTATAACAAATGAGGTTCGCATCATACGCGTATATCTATTTCATACACAAGCGCGAACACACTGTAACACATACAATGTAATAAAAAAGTAAGCAGCATTCATTTCTGAATAAAATTTTGTGTCCAATAATATTGCTGAGTTTCTCTAGTTTATAAGGAAGTCAATAAGTTCCTAAAATATGGACATTCTGAATAAAATATATGCAATGGAAATAAGCTTAATTTTTTTTGTGTGTGTGTTATCCTCGGCAATTATAATTGTTATTTTGAACTGTGTTCTTTTCATTTTCTGTACTTCATGTATATTGATGCAATGCCAAATAAACTTACTTATCTAACGATTCTGATTGATATTTTAAGTTTGCAGAAATAGGAAAAATAACAAATACGCATCAGATTCTATTATTTTATTTTTCACTAGTATCCAATTAGGATTTATGGCAGCGAATTCATTAGAATGAGTTTAATTGGCTCCCTATCCAATTGCATAATAAATATTTCGTAATAATATGCGTTGTGCAATACCATATAAAGTTGAGGTGTTGCGTTGCAGTGTTTTGGGTCACGTGTTGGACTCGTGATCGACATCTATTACCCTCCCGGATGAGGCTCAGGGCTCGTAAATGGGCCGATCTATTTTCCACCAGAATTGGAGTGCCGGCTCGCGGTGTAGCGATTTTTTTTTTTTTTTTTTTTTTAGCTCGTAGCGGGACTCGAGCTCGGATCGCTAAATCAGTGGTCGAGAACGTTACCATTGCACAGCCGAGCCGCGTGTGTGTGTACACTAACACACGACTTGATGGCGCAGTGATAGCGATCCCGGCCGCCACTACGGCGGTCCGAGTTCGAATCCCTCCCAGGGCTGAAATCATTTCAGTATCACTGCACTGCGGGTCGTTACTCCAACTCACTTGGGCGGGGAGGTCAGGGTGTGTGTGCGTGTGAGGTCACAGCATTACCCATAAATCGGTCATATATCAGCTCTGAGCTCTCTTCCGGGAGGGTAGTAGCTGTCGATCACGAGTCCAACACGTGATGCAAGACGTGTGTGTGTGTGTGGCCTCAAAGTTTACAGGGACAGTTGATATCATAAATCGGTCATATATCAGCTCTGAGCTCTCTTTCGGGAGGGTAGTAGCTGTCGATCACGAGTCCAACACGTGATCCAAGACGTGTGTGTGTGTGTGTGTGTATGACCTCAAAGTTTACAAGGACAGTTGATATCATAAATCGGTCATATATCAGCTCTGAGCTCTCTTCCGGGAGGGTAGTAGCTGTCGATCACGAGTCCAAGACGTGTGTGTGTATGTGTGTATGACCTTAAAGTTTACAAGGACAATTGATAACATAAATCGGTCATATATAAGCTCTGAGCTCTCTTCCGGGAGGGTAGTAGCTGTCGATCACGAGTCCAACACGTGATCCAAGAGGTGTGTGTGTGTGTGTATGACCTCAAAGTTTACAAGGACAGTTGATATCATCTACCCCCATAGTCTCACAAGACCTCTCGGGCGGCAAGGTCTTCCAGAGGCTATGCCCAAAAGACCCTTGAGGTGGAGAAGACCAAGACCGGAGACTTCCGGGGTCCTCCTGAGCGTGCAAGAGGACCAGGTCCCTGATAGACTCGAAGACGTCGAAGTGGGTGGTCACTTGCCTCTGGTTATGACGCAGCGTGTCCTTCAACTTCGGGAGAAAATCTTCGAAGTGAGGAGGAGTGTGGAGGGCTAAGAAAGGAGCTCGGACCTCGGCCTTCAGCTGCTCCAGAGCTTCGTCCTCGAAGTCCCCAGCGGCTTCTTCGACCGGGAACCCTTCCTCCGAGAGGAGAAAGAGGAAGGTCCTATCAAGTTTGCCGAACGCAAAGGCATCGTTCAGAAACCTGTACAATGCGTCGTCTAGGATCTGGGCGTTGTTGAGGTTAGAATGAGTGAGGTTTGAGAGCACGTTGAAATAGAAATAGGGAAATCTAGACATGCTGTTGACAATACTCAGTAAATAGTCCACCTCATACTCTACCCGGTGCCGGCTCCCCAAGCACTGTGGGTTGGATATGTTTTGTGTATTCTCTTCGACCCAGTCCCAGAAGGGTGCGAGCGAATTGGGGAAAACGTTCTCAGGGAAACCTAGACGCCGAAAAGGTCTAGAGTCACCCAACGGATAATCCCCTGCAACAACATAGTTCAGTTTAGAAAACATGTCGAATAAACTTCCCTCGTACAGATCGGGTTTTCTGTCGGGTTTCCCGTCATGGAGAGGTGTTTTACGCCCGCTTATCAAATTCACAAAGTTTTCCGTCCAGTCGCCTCCCGTACGCGCGTGTTTTTCGAACACAAACATGCCTGAGGTGTCGTTTACAAAGGAGAAACTCTTTGGTAAACTCCTCATGAAGTTCAACCGTGACACGCGATGAAGAGCCAAGACAATCACACTTGGCTTCAGGTTCCCCTCACGCGCAAGCATTTTCTTTTTGGTGGTGAACTGCACGTGGAATTTGTCCTCAATAACTTTCGACATGCCCTGGACGGTGCAAACACCATCGCCACCTAAGGTGATCACAGGTGATCCGTTTGTACAGTTTGTAAACAACTCCTCGTCGTTGTTTGTACACGTGAACTCCTCTCCACTATCCCAGAGAACTACTTCCACCTCGTTCTTGTCGTCATCGAAACTAAGGTCACATTTCGAAGTGAAACGCTCATAAAATACTAGACAGATCAGTCTAGAATATTCTTTTTCTAATTTCGCCAAATAGATAAAGTTTGTTTCAAAAAATACAAACGGTTTCATTTTGCCCTTTCGGACTTTTCCTTTGTCAGAGGACATCTCCTCAAAATAACACTGAGTGTGATTTACTTCATGCGGTTCCAGAAAACTGTATTTGTACTTGACCATTCTGTATGCATTTCTGCTTACTTTTTCTAATACACTTTCTTCCGATCGACAAATCAGTCTCTGAGCACGCCGAAATATACTCTCTACTATAGGTCTCGTCCAAGCTTTGTCAGGAAAACTACATAATCGATTAGATTTACCTGAAATTTTGTGGAAATTCCAGCCCAATTTTTCATTGGTGGAATTGGGAAACATTTGAAAGCGATATGACGTCATCTGCTTACGTGGAGACTCAGCCCGCCACACTTCATCTGATTCAGAACGTATTTGTGAAATATTCACACGACTGTCCAGAACTTTATATGGCCCTGGAGTGTCTACATCGCTGGGTTGCTGTGGGTATTTGGTACGTGGGTGGGTAAAATTGCCAGAACCGATCACGTATCTAGATTGCTGCGTTGCATCTTGGTCGTTTCGTGCCGTCGTGTAGAGTGTATTTGTGCGTTCGAGTCGATTGGCCAGTGAGTCGCCTTTCCATTGATGAAATGAAGCAACCACCAGCACTGCCACCATTTGTGCGAAGAGGCATTTAGTACCTACAAAGAGGAAATACAATAAATTAATCCCTAAAATTACTTTCCCTTATGGAGGAACGTTTTTTTAACCGTTAATCCGTTTTTAATCATTTTTATAACATATTTAACAGTTCACATATATACAGGACCAGATTTATAATAGTTCTATATTTCTTATTATAACAACAGCAACAATAATAGAAGTAGGAATAATGATAATAATAAAAACAAGGTGTCCCAAATTGTAGATGTTTTAGTAATACATAAATATGGTGTATGATTTATCAATTCCAATGACCCGCAGAATGTGTGATACTGTGTGAAGTTACTTTTAGTCAACAGAAATGAGGAAAATAAAATACTCCAGTTAGTACGTATTCACAAATCTCATTCAAAGTTTCAATAACAGCAATATTCTCATTAAGAGGACTTACAATTTATGGCCTCGTAATAGCAGATTGGAGGCAGAGCCGGGGGGGGGGGCATATGCCCTGGGGGGGGCACATTTAAGGGGACAGCAATTCTAGTCTGGACACGCCGCCCACAAGGTCGACAAAATAATTATAATGAAAAAGGGTCAAAGAAGCCCTGAATATCTTACCGTAATATACGAATTTTGCTTTAGAATCAACAGAATGTGAAATATCCCCCCCCCCCATATCCTTTCTGCAATAGGAACATTAAGTAACATTTTTAAAACCTGTTTAACTATTTCGCAAGCCAGTAGCTGTAATAGGCAGTAAGGAATGGTGGAGATGGGGGGGCATTTAAGCATCTAAGGGCTCTGACTGGAGGTCTAAGATAGGCTAATAGGATGCACCCTCACCTCACCTATTTGTATCCCTTTCATCTTAGCTCCTTGTGGATGAGGGGTCATATTTCCCCCCTCCCCTTCGCCTATTGCCTGGATCAGAAGCAATGCAGCAAGACAAAGCAGCACCTCCACAGTAGGGCCTGACAGCTGAAGCTGGTTTACCCCCTCCGATTCATTAAGTGGCGACCTTTCTCCTCACCAGAGCGTGGCTGTCCAGAAGGATAGTCTAGTTCAGCGTTTCTCAACCAGGGTTCCCCGGAACCCTAAGGTTCCGCAAAAGGTCCCTAAAGGTTCCGCGAGAACAAGTGAGATAAGCTAATGCACTTTTTATTTTTTTTTTATTTAATTTCATATACGTAATATAATTAAACACGCACGACATATTCTTGGTTATTGTAATAATGCAATATTGCCATCATCCTATCTAACCTACTATTACGATGAAAGTAAAATGAGAAATATATGGTATACGTGTTTTGTTTTATAGCAGGGGTTCCTTGAGATATGGAATTTATTTTAAAGGTTACGCAGGGGTAAAAAGGTTGAGAAACGCTGGTTTAGGAAACTACAATATTCACAAATCCTTCATCCACTCGAGAAATTGCAAAGCAGACAGAAAACTAACTCGGGGCATGCCACGTTTGCATCCACTCACAACCTGTTTCTTGCCTTCTGTCTTCCATGCTCGACAGAAATTCCCCCGTCTGCACCAAGTCGCCTCACCTATCCATCTCTTTTTTTCAATTTTCCTCTCAATTTCCCTCCATCCACCTACATCGTTCACAATCTTTCGGTTAGTCTTGCTTCACTCATTTCCCCCAATGTCCAAAAAATAACGGTATGCAAGCTTCCTCACACCCCCACTCTCCTCCTCATTTCTCTCTACATCCATCCTTATAACCACACCATATTTCTTAAATACTTCATCTAAAGTATATTTGAATTATTCCTTTCTGTCTCCATTAAATCACAGGCCCATACAGTATTGTAAATAACGTTATGTAAATATGCCATTCGTATTTCAAGCTACGAGTTATTTTTAGAACACTGGAGGCAGAGGCAGCGATAGCCGAGGGTAGTTCCCAAGGACCTCTATAAGGTAACATAAGGTAACACTGAAATGCGTGAGATCGTATATTCATATATATGCATATATACGCGTATCTGTGTGTGCTAAAAAGCAGCGACAGCTAAGACATGTTCGCGGAGATCTCCATAAGGTAACATTGAAATGCATGACAATATTATTATGAAAAATAGCCGTGCAACACATCTGAACGAAAACTTACCTGAAAATAAACAAGTTGTGCATTTCTGAAATAACAAATAAACATAGCGATCGTATGTAAAATTCAACGAAATTGTATCTCAGTCCTAGAACAAACTTTACAACAAGCAACGGGGAGGGCTAAAAATAGCAACGATACACTAGCGTTGGCGCGTTTGGTTCCAGTAAAACAGTATTTACATACCGTGACACTGGCCCATTTAATAAACTACATAATAATTCTTCCCCAAATATTGTTATTGAGATATGGTGGGGGTTTTCTTGGTTATCACTTACCCATCTGGGATTGGAAATACAACGCGCCAGTTCGCTGTAGTTTAAATAACAGGAGCGGGAAAGTACTTGCCAAACATCAACGAGTTCCGCTCGCCCACTGTACGGATAAGGAAAGTTGCTGAAAATATACATAAAAAAAAAGAAAAAAAAAGTCTTTGGCGCTATTTATACTCACATTCTATTTATATTTTTTGAAGAAGAGGAAGAAAATATACTGCACACATTGGAAAAATAACAGGTTGATTAGAGTTAGCATGTAATTTTAATGTTAATTCTATACAATTTTATTATAGATAAATACATAAACCAAGTTCACTAGACTAGAAACCAACCAAACAACAAATAATTGATTAGATTATAAGAAACATTAATAAAAGAAAGGATAGATTAAAACACAAATTAATAGAAAAATAAATAAATAAATATTTTTACAGAAAAATAAAATAAAAACATTGCCCATGAAATATTTTTCATCGACAAAGCAATATCAGTGAGGGTCGCCACGAAAATTATGATTAAAATCATTTGCCGGGACTCATGTAAGCACGGCTTCGCCACCGAATGTAGGTTATGTTCCATGGGGATGAATAAAATCGCCTGGCAGCATGCCACTCGGCATGCAAGGCAAATTGTAACACGTAAAGGATTTTTTTTTTTTTTGCATAAACACGAAATCCTGATCCAAGTTGAAAAAAATCACAATTTGCCATACTATCCTGACTGGTCTTCTGGTATCCCTCTACATGGCTTAATCTGACTACTGCCAGACGAATTTATTCATGATAGGGCACGTCATCGCTACTAGAAATAAGACGTGTACAATGATGAAGAAAAACTGAATTAGAAATAGAAGCTACTTTTTCAACATAATTTATTTTCAGATAAAGAAAATAACCTTTATTTTCCCTTATCAATCGGTTTTGGGGTCACACCAGTGTGACTGCGTTCATTGAAAATATTTTGCTTTCCATATCGGGGTGTAGTGTCCTACGCAAGCACAGGGAGAATCGACTAAGGAGACTATAATTCTAGAAGTTACCTGCGCACCCACCGTGAATTACACAATATGTTTGTTAAATCATCCCATTTCAAATATAGTAGCTTCTACATTATGATATGAAATAACAGACAATTAACCTTATGTCAAGGCTGCATACCTTTAATAATTTTCATTATTCTCTCATTCACAAAGTTGCCTATTAGTTTTGGAATCTGTCTAGCAGGCAATTTCAGAGAAAAAAACAACAACTCGACCTAAGGTTTTTATCAAATCTAGTGGCCTTAATCTGAAATTAATATTTTTTCTATTTTTCTCCAGAATATAATGTTATTAATTTATAGACAAAAATGTTGGGTATCCTGCTGATGTGTTTACAAAACCCTGTTTACAGTACATCAATTATCATATCAGTGGGAGGTGTTTGAATAAGTTCTATTTAGCAACCATAATAATTGTTATTTGTCATTAGTTATTCTCTTTTATAATACATCCGATGTTGTTTCCAATTTTATTTTCTGTTACAATCTTCACTACTACATTCTACTACTCAACTACTCCACCCGAATTTCTACGACTCCACGACGTTCCAATATTCTAACAGAATTTTCATATCTCGTAGATAACTTTTCTATAGGCTTTAATCTTATTTAATAAATTATTTAAGTGAGTAAAAATAAATCAGTGGATATAAAAATTACAAATAACTTACATCAGGAACGTGGATACTAGGTAACTTATTTTTAAAACTGTTTATTTTTATACATAGATTATTGGAAGGAGGCCTCCAAGGGAGAACTGGCAAATTCCGTTATCTTATTACGCGTTGGAGGTAAGATGTTGATAAGTTAAAACCATTGGCGAGTATAACCAGCCTTGTTTAGAATAACTAGGAATAAGAAATATGAGAAAAAGTATTCGATTGTTTAGTTAATAGTAATCCCGAACTTGTTAGTACCGACAAGTACCCCTGGCACCCAAGCCGTTTGACCCCCGGCCATCCCTGGACGCGGAACAGGGATCATGAAGAATTAAGTCATCGACATATTTACGTGATTACCCAGTAGTAACAACATTAGCCCAACAATTTCTTTCAATACAAGTGAACAGTCGGTCATATATGAGACGATGAAGTATAGGACATCAGCTTGTTTTGGGCGTCGTAGCTCGAGCCTGGCAAAGTAGAAAAAGGTAACTTTAATTTTTTGGTTGGGCGATGAGATGGTATTAATTATTTTTTCTTTTTAACATAGTATATTCTTTAAACCAAGAAATATACATGTGGATTGATACAGATTAATGATGTATCGATGTAGGGGGTATACAAATTTTGTAAGATATAACCCTTAGGCTAGCCCAGTTGTACCAGTCTTGTTTACCAATAATCAATGTTACATAGTCAACTGATAGATTGATTTAATTTAGTTCGTTTAGTATTAATATTTTCAAGTTCAGTTCAAAGATGGTGTCTGTTCATGAATTCAATCTAGTATGAGGGAAGTCTTAGAGTTTCAGAAACCGATGTTCCTCAGGCTTCTAGCTCTTTCCGAGAAGAAACGGTGGACTGTCAGCCGCATGGTGCTTTGAAGGCACTTGTACTAAGTTTGTTGAAATGCTTCTTCAAGTTGGCACTGTCTGTTTGACAGTTGTAGAGCAAGATAGGCACCACAAGCAATGTGAAGATTCAGATCTTAGTCCTCTTCCATAGATATCAACTATGCCATTTAACATTTATTCTTAATGAATCCATAATACCATGGGCCAGTCCTTTTAGAAAGTTCTTAAAATGTGCTACTATCGTTATTAACTACACTACTAAGGTATGCAACAGTTTTTTTAAGGTGATGTCTTTGCCACATTTGTGGACAGACTAAACTGTTGTTGTCCATTAACCACTTTAGTACGATGATCATGATGCCTATTTAGGCGTCATGAGGTGCAAGTGGATACACAAGGATGCTGGCATTGGCGTCTTGATTATATGAATATATTTTTTCGTACTTGGATACGAGTTACCCCTGGATCCTGTGAGCTAGTTTGATCATGTTTTCTGTATTTATTACTACTCAGAGTAAAAGAGAATGAGTAATACAGAAGTGATTTTATATTTTATAATGCGAATAGTGTGATGAATTGTACATATGGCAGCTCATATTGCATGCAAAAATTTGACTCGTACTGAAGTGGTTTAGCTCCAGATGGCTGGACCTTGGTCTTGAGCTAGGAGACATTGCACTTAGTGCAATGACTTGAAGATTGTAGGTGGGACATCCGGTGACTCCACATGTCAGCAGATGAGATCTTTGACCTTAGTGTTACCTGTGGCTGCTCCACAACGACATTGTGTTCAGTGCCCAGTATATACAGATGTTGAAAAGTATACAGGTGAGGTTGCATCTTTGCTTTATTCCAGAATAAAATAAATAAACAAAAAAATGAAATTTAAAGAATCTAGACACAGTCTCGCAATTAACCCCTTTAGTACAACTCCAATTCTTGCACGCAGCATCGGCTGCCAAACGTCGATTCATCACACTACTCGCATTAGAAAATATAAAGCCACTGCTATATTACTCATTCTCTTTTACTGAGTAATAATAAACGCAGAAGAGGTGATCAAACTAGTTCACAGAATCCAGGGTTAGCTCGTGTACAGCTGCAAAAAAATATCAAGATGATGACGCTGGCATCTTCGTGTACCTACTCGTGCCTCACAACACCTATGTGGGCATCATTGTACTAAAGTAGTTAACAACATTTGCTATCTTAGAGTGAAGACCAGAAATTAGGTCGGTAATCCATGCATTAATCCCATGGATTGACAGAGCACCCTATAATGAAGTCAACATAGGTTGCAGGCAACCCTGTTGAAACATTGTTGGAACTCTACAAAAATACAAAGCGCTAGGATCTAATTAGTTATCTGAAATTCTCTAATTGCCATTTACAAGCAATTCATAAAGACCTGTCTTTGCCCCCATAGCATGGTTCCTAAGAATCAGCAAGATGAACAGAAACAACTTACAAACTTTACAGAATGGAACACTAGAGTAGTAATATGATGTACCAAAACCACCCCAGTTGGATACCTGCATACAGAAACCCAAAATCCTCCCCATAGAACACCACACGAAAATGACAGGAATACAATTTTACGACAGAACCTTTAAATACCATATACTTCTTACACTACATTTCACAATTGGCACTAACTGAACACAAGAAATCTACGCTAGCAAAATACTACTTGAACATAACAACCTACCTTCTATACCACATAAAATCTCCAAAAATACATACACACTTAGATAACTAAACTAGCTATTCAAGATAAACAACCAAACTCAATACTCCAACAACAACCATAGACATAAGCCCCACAGGAAAAATCCTCCCACATCTGATAAAAACCACACTGGCACATCTATTCTCAGAACACTGGCCAACAACAGTACCAATACAGAAAAGGCCTGGCCACAGATTCATAATGCCCCAGATGCAACCACCACACAGTGGACACAAAGACCTCAAACTATAGTGCCCCACACTAACAATCCCTAGACAACACACTATACCTTCCATCAGTGACTTAGGCCCCACCTGCAAACTTTTGCTGATTACCTGAACACCACAGTTCTCTTGCACGAGAGACCAGGAGCAATGGATTGATCAATTTATCAGTCGATGCAACTTGAGCAAATGAGAGTGAACCTGCATCAGCAACAAATAGACTAGCACCATGCTCAGCACAAAGTGATTATGCTGAAATACAAAAAGGGAGTTGGAAGATAAGGTTGATGAAAGAGTATTGGGATGGTTTGGAGACATGGAAAGAGTGAGTGAGGAAAGATTAGTAAAATAGGTGTGGAAGGCAGTGGTGGATGGAGTGAACATGATGGGGTGACCAAGGATGAGATGCATGGATGGGGTAAAAGGGGAATGTCTGTTGAGGAAGGATGGTAGAAGACAGAAGATAGGGTGAATGGAGAATGGTTGTGTATGGATGATGCTGTGATGCATGAAAGGGAGTGGGTGGGGGATGCAGCTTGAAGGTATTTCTCTCCGTCTTCTCTATTTCTGCATGAGGGGACAGAGAGTAGCGGTCGCTGATTTAATGAAGCGGCCTTGCTGTGGATGTGCTGTGTCATGTGACACTGCTTCTGACCCAGGTCAGTGGGCAAGATACAGGGATGACCTCATCCAGGAGAAGCCAAGATAAGAGGGAGGGAGGATGGTGAATGGGAGAGGAGTATGTGAGGATGGAATGGATGGGAGTGGATCTTATGCCTTTTTTTTTTTTTTTTTTTTTGCTACTTTGTAAGGGGGAAAGAGCCTTTGGTGTATGATGTACAGGAAGGCTTAATGTAATTGAAATGGATTACTTTTCCTCCTTCAAAAATACACAAGTATGAGAATCGCTGAATTGGATATAAACAAATATGAACTTCACAACAAGTGAGAATTGAGAGTGAGGAGTAAAAGTTGAAGGGGCTTGACATGTACTAACAACACAGCTAAGAAACATAAATGGACTTGTATGATCAATGAAACAAAATTTACCCATGCTGAGCAAAACGACCTTTAAACCTCCTTACATATCTTTATGAAGTGGCCTTGCTGTGGATGTGCTGTGCCTTGCGACACTGCCTCTGACCCAGGGCAATGGACAGGGTGCAGGGATGACCCATCATCCAGAAGGTGCTAAGATAAGAGGGAGGGTGGAGGGGAGGGGAGTGTATTTAGGGATGGTATGGGTGAGAATGATTTTATACCTTTTTCTTTTTGGCTACCTCCCTTGTAAAGGGGAAAAGGCCTTGGTATATGTATGTATGTACATATCTTTAAGGCTGATTCTGGACTAGTCATCAGGTTTAGGCCCCATTTCTTGTGAAAGACGGAGACTTGCTTGAAAACGTAAAGGAGGGCAACAAAACTTGTCTTGGTCGTGACGGACTTCTTAAAGACTACCTTAATTGCCATTGGCTCCCATTAGCCTATTGATGCAAAAGGAGTGACCTGATATAAACACCCAAGATTCTCAAAGGGAAATACAACAGCAGTGTATGCAAAGATTAATTAAAAATCTGCCAAGGTCACAACAACCATAGACATGAGTTCGATATATAAAATAATGTCAGAAAGTACATGTCTACATATTCCAAGGGTTTTTTTCCCCCCATACAAGGGAGGTAGCCAAAGTCAGAGGCATAAATCCACTCCCACCCATTTCATCCCCACATATCTCCCATCCAATTTTGTTTCTTCAAAACAAAGAAAATACAAGAAAAAATTTAACCACAAATGTGGGATGTGCAAATGTTGGGGGTCAGGTTTATGTGCTTGTAGCTGGACTACAAACGTAGATGGCATGGTCGCCCCCAATTTTATACCACCATGAGATACCTGTGGTAGTTGGAGGAGGGGGACAATTACTGATTGTCAGCTCACCTCGTAAATAGGTGGAGGAAATACAGGATTTGATAGGGATCTTGGGTAGTGTAGAGACAGTGTCAGCTCTTTGGGGTTGCATCTTCAAACAGAGGTGAGGTTCATGGGTTTTGTTTTTGAAGAGGGACGTTAGATATTTTTCTGACGCCCATTTCACAGAACTACCTCATACAGGTACCTATCATTGGTCCCTTGGACACTTGATAATAGTATTAATGAACAATAGACTTAGATTATTTTGAGCAATAATCTGCGATGTCATAGAACTTGCTATGGTGTTTGAGAGTTTATATTTAAAACTTTTACTATTGTCTTAGTAATTAAGAATTATTAATATTCTTTTATACAATATGTATGTCCCTCCCCTTTTTTTTTTTATTTGGTTTTACTTCCTAACTTTGTATGCTCCCTTCTTTCTCTTTTAGAATCTAGAACTGTTTTAATCCATATTGCAGGAAAAATGTTTTGATGCCATTTGTAATATGAGGTACAGTAGTTATGTCAATCATGTTTATGTATGAATACTTTTAAATTTGTGCTTATGGGATATTCATCTTGTCATAAAAGTAAATATGTGGTAATTTTGTCTAGAAAATTATAACTGGAAGAGCATGTTTTGGGGGAAAATGAAACTGACTGGTTGAATTTCTGAAATGTCAAGCCTCGCTCAATCTATTGGTAGAAATAATATATTAATTTTACAATTTTAAGATTTACCACACTTGATGGTTTCATGTAATGGCTTTAACACATTTTAACACAGTATGTGGTACAGATTTATTTGGCATTTTGCAGTTTCTAGGATCTTCTGAATTTCTTTTATTTTACAGATCATTTCTCTTATTTGCATTACAATAGATGGTATTTACCTTTGAATTCAGTTGTTTTTTCCCCGTTTTTAATTTTGTTTTATTCTCATTTGTTTTGTGTTGCAGAACACCATTTAGGTATGAAGTAACTAATAACTGAAATTTCCAAGAAGATACTTGGTTGGCAAGTGGATGGCATAGTGTATTTTGATGTAATAAAAGAATAGAATGATCTTTAAGGCTGGTTTTACTTTGAAGAAAATTCGTTATTTTCAGTGGGAGAAATCTTGGGAAGCTCCCATATATTTCAGCACAAAAAAAAGAAAGTCATAAAGAACTTCATATTGCAGTGGTTTAATGGAATTCATAAAGGAATTTCAGTTTGATGGGAAAGCTTCCCTTAGATTAATCTGGAAAATAGAATTTATGATAATCTTTTTAATTTTTGTTCTTCCCATTATGAAGGATATTGATTCATGTTTTGCACAGTGAACTAAAATGTATTTACCCCAACAGTACCTGGAGGAAGCAGAAAAAAAACAGCTTAACTACATTTTATTTTCATTGTGTGTGTGTGTAGACCTAGTTATTTAGTGAAGGATCAAGTAAAATTTTGTGATATGTTGGCTTTCACTTCAACTAATAGTTTCTCAGAATTTTGAATACTGTTGATATGTCTGTGAGATCACACACAAATATGTTTGGTGTGGACCTGTATGGCTTTTGTATAGCTTTTGTGTGTGTGTGTGAGATTCACCGTGGTCTTGGATCACGTGTTGGACTTGTGATTGACAGCTATTACCCTCCCGGAAGAGAGCTCAGAGCTCATATATGACCGTTCTATGGGTAATGCTATGACCTTACACACACACACACACGCACACTTAACTCCCTGCCCATGAGAGTTGGAATAACGACTCACAGCGCAACAATACAATTATTTCAGCCCTGGGCAGGATTCGAACAGACGGCTGTAGCAGCGGTTGCAAACGCTACCACTGTGCTGTCTAGAGAGTGAGTGTGAGTGAGCACTTGAGAATAAAGACTGATTAATGAGTGTTGGTGTACATGTCAGTTTATTACCTGCCAACTCAAAATAGTTTTGTTTGGGTTTTATATTTCTTCTCTTCTTGGATTTACTTTTTCAAATATTTGAAATAGACATGGCCAAGATGCAAATTATTTGGTAGTTCATTTCCACAAATCTGTTATTTTATAAAAGAATTATTCCTCAACATCCCTCGTATCATATTTTTCAGTTTGAACTTGTGTTCTTATATTTTCTTCTTAGTGTTTGATATGGATATTTATAATCAAGAATATCTTTACACCAGTGTTGGTTGAATATTCACGTACTTGTCTTCCGAGGAAGATCGTCCTCGTTAATTTCTTTCCTGTTTTGGTTATAGCATTATTTTCATAGACATGTTTAATATATATGGTGGCCATCTTCAACTTTGGTTATGTCTGTGTTTTTCTGACTATGTTGGCTACATGTTCATTTAGGTTTATGGGGACCTATGTTCCAAGAATTTTTTCTTTTCTTTTTATTTTGATATTTTATTTGCCAAGTGGCTTGTACTTATTCTTTGTTCTCTTCCACACACATCCAATTTCATTCATTGATATAAAATTATTATTGTTTGCAATTAATATCTGAAAACCTGGTTTAGCCAATTATTTCCGCTGATCAATTGTATAAATGGAATGTGACTGGTGCTCGTGTAAATTCCAGTAGGACTTCAATAGAAAAAACAAATGCACACACACTCACACTCACACCAATAAGACAAAGATTGGAGTCTGCTGCAACACTATGGACACCCAGTACTAAAGAGAATATAAAGAAATTAGAAAAAATCCAAAGAGCAATGACAGATGGCATCAACACACTCAAAATTGACATACGAACAAAGATTGTCCAAACTAGAACTACCAACCCTGGAACAAAGAAGAGATCTACTGACCATTTACAGAATTATGAAAGGGATGGAAATCCTTGACAGAGAGGATTTATTAAAGTGGTATAAGAGAAAAACAAGAGGATATGAAAAACTCTAAAAAAGGGTAGTTATAGAAGAGATCTAAAAAAAGAATAGTTTCCCACACAGAGTGGTAGATATCTGAAACAAACTGGATGAGGGAACAGTGTGTACAAAAACTATACAAGAATTTAAGAACAAATTAGATGCTGAAAGATACAAAGACGGGTCACTATGAGCATAGCTCTCTTCCTGTATAATACAACTAGGTAAATATGCCTGAAAAGAAATGATAAATGGTGTCCAATAATGTTTGCTATATATATATATATATATATATGACATAGATGAAGGTGTAGAATGTTATATGGACTTCTTTGCAGATGATGCAAAACTACTAAAAGTAAGTACAGAAAATGACTTGCTACAGAGACACCAGGACAAAGTCTGGGAATGGAGCCAGAAGTGGGAAGTGAACGTCAACATCAAGAAATGTAGTATAATGGAGTTTGGACAGAGTAAAAAAAGAATATCGGGACAATATAAAATTGGTACAAAGGAAGTAAAAAAAAAAAGTTAGCTCCGAAAAGGACCTAGAAGTAACTATTAACAAAGACGTCACCAGACAAACATATAAAAAAAATAGTTGGAGAAACCTACAATTTATTAAAATCAATAAAGGTGGTTTTTAATTACTTGGTTGAAGGAATGGTAAAAAAAAGAAATGCTCATCACACTGATAAGACCAAGATTGGAGTACGCTAATACACTACAGACACCCAGCCCAAAAAAAGAATATAAAGAAATTAGAAAGAATCCAAAGAACAATGACAAAGATGGCACCAACACTTTCAAAGTTGACATACAAACAAAGACTGCCTAAACTGGAATTACCAACCCTGGAACAAAGAAGAGAAAGAGATCTATTGGCCATTTACAGAATCATGAGAGGCAAGGAGGTCCTTGACAGATAGGACTTGTTAAAGTGGGATAAAAGAAAAACAAGAGGACATGAAAAGGAACTGAAAAAGGATAGTTATAGAAAAGATTTGCAAAAAAAATTTGTTTTCCACACAGTGGTGGATGTCTGGAACAAATTGGATGAAACAATAGTGTGTGCAAAAACCATACAAGAATTTAAGAACAAACTAGATGCTGAGAGATACAAAGACTGGTTACTACGAGCATAGCTCCCCTTCCCATATAATACAACTAGGTAAACACACACACACACATACATGTTTTCTTCCTTTTATAAGAGTAGGGGTGGCAGTATTCCATCTTATTCCATGCAACTGGTGTATATATGTAATTTTAAGTATTTTTCTCTACAACTAGAAATGTGTAGATGAGGTGGGAATGGGGATGAGGAGGGAGATGTTGGATAAAGTAGATTGCTGAGGTGGTGTGGTAATATGAAAAGAATGAGGAAAGACTAACAAATGAAATATGGAAAGTAAATGATGATGGATTGAGGTTGAAAGGAAGACAAAAAATGAGATAGATGGAGGCAGGATTCACATGGAAAGAAAGTGAAAAATAGAAATGAATGGAAGGAGATTATGAAGGGATTTACCTCATTGATTATTTTAAGTAGATGGTAACCAGGTGATGACACAGGAGTCAAACTTGCTTTGGCTGTGGAATAGCTCTGCCTTGCTGCATTCCCTCTTAACCCAAACAGTGTGACAGGAGACAGGGAGGCCCCTTATCCTAAAATGCTGAGCTAGAAGGGTGATTGCGAGGGGTATATGATGTGGGTGTATGCTTTTAGTG
>NC_134779.1:53821122-53855875 GCF_046742065.1 Oratosquilla oratoria
TTTCTTTTCTTTTAACCTCGTTGATTTGATGACACGTGTCATGAGGTGCAAGTGGGTGTATAAGTATGCAAGGGTCAGTGTCTTAATTATATTTATTTTGTAGTTGTAGCTGAGTTACCTCTGAATTCGGTAAACTGGTTTGATCACGTTTTTTGTTTAACCCCTTCCATACGGTGCCGCACACGTAGGCGTCATGGGGAGTGAGTGTATTCGCGAGGCTGCCATATCGGCGTCTTGATTATATTTATTGTAGTCGCCCCTCCATAATGACATTCTTTCTAATTCTTTTGTAATCGCATTTTCTATGGTTATCAAAATTCACGGGTGAAGAGAGAACGATCGATATAAGCGGTGACTATATTTTATGATGCGAGTATTATTACGACACGTCGTACGGCTGGCATTGGTTGCTGCCACCGAGATCTAAGTCCATGACGCCTACGTGTGCGGCACCGTATGGAAGGGGTTAATTACTAAACAGAGTGAAAGGGACTGAGTGATATAGGAGTGACTTTCACATCATGAGTTGTGTGATGGATTGTACATTAGGCATCTAATGCTGTGTGCGAGAATTCGACCCATGTTGAAGAGGTTAAGGTTTGTGATAGGGTAGACAGAAAGGCACTGTGGGAGGTTTTGCAGATATGTGAAGGGCAGTCAAGAATTTTTAGAGTTGTTGAGCCAGTGTTAGAATTGGAAATGGAGAGAGGAGTGGTTTGAGGTAAAGGTGGGACTACATCAGGGATATGTCAAAATGCTCAGTGTGTACATGGATAGGTGGTAAATATCAGGGTAATGGTCATGGGACTAGAGATGTTTAAAGATGAAGAAAAGTGGGAGGTGAGCTAGTTGTTGTTTGCTGGTGACACTGCACTTGTGGCAGGGTCAGAGGGGATTTTAAGGCTGTTAGTGACGGAAAAGGGGTGAGTGGAGAATGGCTGTGCATAGATAATAATGTGATGCAAGGTTGGGGAGTGATGGGGGAGTAAGGAGCGGTTATAATTGAATGATATTTTGACGCAGCCCAAAGTGATTTCTGTCAGTCTTATCTCTCCACATGAAGGGACGGGGGAAGGGGTCGCTAATTAAGTGAAGTTGCCTTGCTGTGGATGTACTGTGTCTTGCTACATTGCTTATTACCCTGGGTAGTGGATGGAATACAGGGGTGACCTGTCATCCATAAGGAGCTAAGATGGGAGGGAGGTTGAGGGGGAGGGGTACATACCTTTTGACTTGGCTACCTCTCTTGTAAAGGGGAAAAGCCCTTGGTATGTAGATAGATTCAATACACATTTAAAAGACTGATCTCACTGAAATTACAATATCTACACTTGTCTCCTCCATGTATAGTGGGATTATGCATGTTTTTCTTCAATTTACCAATACATTTACCAGAGAGACGTTGAACAATCTCACTCCTCCATTGTTACAACTTCTATTGTGAGACGTTCTACATGACATCCATCCAATCCAGGTGCCTTAAATTAGCTTTCATACCTTTCATTGCTACAACCAATTTAGTGGTACCCCAATGTTCTCACCCAACACAGACTCCTAGAATCTCCAACTACAAAAGTCAAGGTTTCTTTGACCTTTACATTCAAAATTGAGGTAAAGTAAGGGAAAAAGCTATTGAGGTCCACAGCTATTTATGAAAGAAGGGATATTATGGCTGTGGCAGGGATGTGTGATGTTACTGTAGTTGTTCAACATTCCTGTGGGTGGAATTATGAAAGAAAAAAAATAGTGATGCCAAAGCATGTAGGAAGAGATTATTGTTCAGTCAATTGGGGGTGGATGATGCAATGAAGGTAGTATTGTATTTTGTTGCTACCGATTCCCTAGTGCTTCTATTCTTCGAGGATGTTGCACATTTACTGAGAACCATTTTGGGTGCATGGAGTCTTGTGGGAAGTCTGGTTTAGCTAGTTCATCCATCCATCCATCCATCCATCCATCCATCCTGTGCCCCAGGTCTCCCTTGCTAGAGATCCATGGGCTCCAAGGAACTGGCTACAGCCACCAGTTTAACCTTTGTCTTGCCTTGAAGAGATTTTCTGTTGTTGTCAGGAGTGATTGAAGGACACTAGTGTGAGGTGCCCGGTGTCTTCTGTGTAGTGGTTGCATCTTGGGGAATTGGTGACCGTTGCTTCTTTATTTTATTTATTTATTTATTATTATTATTATTATTATTATTTTTTTTTTTTTTTGACTGTTTTAGTGTGAGATGGTGACATGTATGTTGGTGTATCTGCTACTTTGACTGTCATGTGAAGGGTTTCTGGGAGAGTTTAGTGAAGTATAGAATTTGATTGTCAGTTTAAAATTATTTGTGATCTGTTTGTGGCTGGATTGGGGGATGCTAGTGGTAGGTTGATTGTGTTGTGATGTAATGTGATGCAAGAGGTGAGGGTTTAGGGTGTGGGTGCATGGAAGTATGATGACTATGGGAATGTTAGGTCATCACAGATGATGATGTACATGATATGAGGTGGTTATATTTTGAAGAAAATTTTGTCTCCCAAAGAAAAGTGTGAAAAAAAAGTATGGGTATCTGTGTTGATTCTCCTGAAATGAGACTTAACAAAATTGTTTGAAGAGGAAGGTGAGATAGAAGGATGTTTTGAGGTATTGATTAGATAGGGTAATCAAGTAAAAGGTATAATAAAGGGAGCACTATATGGGAAGGGGGCGGGAGGTCTTCCCATTGGGTTGCTGAGGATGTGGCCAATAAAAGGTGGTTGATACGGTCAGGAAGGGTTTTGACATGGAAGCTAGATTGTTAATGTATAAATGAGTGGTAATTCTATGGGGAATATGTCTTGCTATGTTGTCAGTAGCATGGATAAAAGGGACACTGAGAACAATTCCTATAGGAACTGTTCATTGTTAAGGGCCATTTACAAGGTCAAGTGGTTTGTCAAACAAGTGTTTGAAGCGATGTTTGACCGTGTGAATGGGGTATTTGGTTGTCAAACACATTTGACAAATGCCTTTGACAACCAAATACCCCATTCACATGGTCAAACATCACTTCAAACACTTGTTTGATAAACTGGGTTCGACAAACCACTTGACCGTGTAAATGGCCCTTTAGGTGAGGATAGGGATATCCCCATGCACACTGAAAGATTGGTGGGATAGGAATTAGGATACAAAAATGGGTAGGGCTGTGAAGAATAAGTTTACATAGGATCCAATGTCACCCGATTGTGTTGTGCCATTTCCGAGTTGAGAAGTGCGGAAAATATGTGTTGTTATTGGCAAGTGCAGTAGAATGGTTTCTTTGTATTAAAGTGTGGTTCTGTAAACAGCTTGGAGGGAATGGTGTTCCAGATGCCAATGGAGTCTGAATGTGAACAGCTTTTCCAAGAGTTTACAAAAAAAGAAAAAAAGAAAAATGTAAAGGTGGTAGTTGTTTGGTGAAGTTTTGTCTTTCCCCAGTTAAGGGGAAAGAATTATTACTTTCTCTTCAGGTGGTGGGGAAGATGCCTATCCCTCATAGGTGAAAAAGATGTGTTGTGTGTGATGTGTACTGATGTGTGTTCATGTATGTGATTGTGTGCACAAGTACGTGTGTTTGTGTGTAATATTTTGAACACAACTCTCCTTTTATTGTACAATTTCTCTCATCCCAGCTATCTGTTCTTTTGGTCTCATCCTTCAGTTTCTTCATTGTACTTAGCGTATGTTTTCTTATGGTATCACTCACATGCATCAGCTCTGTATCAGTGATCATCTTGTATTCCTTTTATGTGTTCCACTTAATCATCTTCATTTTTTGCAAATACAGTTAAAAGGTAGGTCTATGTACCTGTGGGGGATCAGATGTAAAGTAATGTTTGATCCTCATGTGTGGCTTGAAATGGCAGTGCAGTTTCTGAGAGGCTTGTATTATTGTTCACCCCAAGCCACTGAGATTCATGGTGGCGGTAGCTGAAATTGGTGCAGTCAGTCGTGCAGTTGTGTGCATGATGAACAGCTCAGGGGTCATAGGCAAATGTCCCCTTGTCTGTGTTAGTAAAAAGCATTCAATTGAAATATGCATGCTTCCTTTGAAGAAAATAAGTATGTCAGTATTAACTGTTACTCCTTGTTTTTTCTCTCATCCATTGTTATTATGCTCAAAAGATTCTTCTGTTCTCAGGAGGATGTCATGTGGCCTACATGGCCAAGTATGTCCTCCCCTTCTTTGAGGATGCCATGGCACTGCCCTCTCTACCCCTCCCAGTCCCCTTGGCACTGCATCACACAGGTGGGCTACCTCATGGCAGCAGAGGACAGCTGGTCTTGAGGTCGCTGCACTCTTCATACATGTGGGATCCCGGCTGAAATGCTCTTGGTCTGGTGCTGTGATGAGGGCATCAGAGTTGCAGCAGTCTTCCCATGAACAGCAGCACCCAGCTTGGCAGCAGCATAGTTGGACAACCTGTGAGCCAAATCTGTAGGGAGTGGATGGGAGCTGCTATTGTGGACGGGTGTGGAGGAAGGGGCTCTGCTCAAGCCCAGGGGCTTCTGCATTGCCAAGGATGACTGGTGCCTCTTGGAAGAGTCCTCCAATACCCGGCACCTGTTGGTCCTCTGCATTTACCACTGCTGCTCTGTCCAGTCTTCCCTCTTCAGGAATAAGGGTTTGGAGCTGAATCCAGGAATCTTCCCTCCCCCCTTGAAGAGCACCTTTTGAGAAAAAATCACCTGTTGTGGAAGCTGTCACTTCTTTTAGCAGTCAACATGCTGACCATCCCTTCATGGCAGACAGATGGCAGAATGGAGCAACATCCTGTCAAGACAGCTACCCAGTTCCAGTCTGCTACAAGAGATGAGGGTACCAAAGATGCAGTGGCCTTCATTGTGTGCAGAGCAAGGAAGGATGTCTTTGCAATCAGCAGCTCAAGCTTTATTGCATAGACAAACTCGTTGCCTTGACCAGCTTAGGTGGTTGCTAACAAGATGGGAATTGCAGGGTGGAGCTGGTCATCTCCACTGCTCTGCACCCCTGTCTCACCCGCACAAGAAATGAGTCATCAAGGGGATTTGAATCACACTGTCCTCAGCATCCTGTCATGTTATAAAACCAACATTTTTGCCTGCAGACCAGTTCAGTTGCCTTGAAATGTGTCCAAGAACCAACACCACATTTTCAAGAAGCAAAAGTTGCTCTAGTCCCCTCACTATATCCCCACAAAGATTAGGTTTGTCACTTGTTTTTCTTGTTATTAAATGCATACATTGAAATTGGTTATCAGTGGTTTCAGCCTCAAAGTATTAGTAAGTGGTTTCTTCAGACTTTTGAGCTGCTTTTAGTGAATAGCTTTTAAAATATTATTGAATATTTGTCACGGTAATTGTTCATTTTACTTTAATTGGGGTTTCCTTGATGAGTGGTTATGTTGACTTGTAGTAGTGCTGTAAGTATAGTGGAGGAAAAAATAGTGAGAGGACTTTGCATTTGATGAAATCAGCACAGCAGAAGAAGTAGAATTTGCGACAACTGTACACATAGCAGAATTAGTAGCAGCAATCCCTGTGGTGATAGAGGAGGTGACGGCGAAAAGCTTTGGTGGCTTGCAGCCGCGAAATGTCGCCTGAGCTCTAGTCCAGCAGCTTCACTTCTCATCTTTTGTTTTGAAATGTCATTCGTGACATGTGCCAACCACAAGAACCGACCGTGTGCGAAACTGAAGAAATTGTTGCGTTTTTTATTTGGAGAATCCGAGATGGTATCCTTTTTGCATTGCTTTTCCCTATGATTGAATGCAGCCAGTGTGCAGACCGTTCTGTGTTTGCAGGAAGCGTTGCATTCCTTGTGTGAATGGCAAGTGCCTTTTTGCCTTAGTGCTTCCATAGTGTTGCTCATGTGAAAGTTTTTTCCCCAGTACAGTGCTTCTTGTGGATGATGTGAGGTGTGCAAAGCTTCACCATGCGCTCAGGGCGTCCATGATCTTCACACCAGTCCACCACCAACGTCGACTTGCCCACAACCGCTTCTGCCACTCTGCTCACTGTGCACTCTGTGCCTCCATTGTCTTGCAGCAGCCCCAAAAGTATTTACTATGTTTACCCAACTAACTGATCAGGTTTCACGTCTATTACTACTAACCCTTGCCTGACATATAACTCCAAAAGATGATGAGGGCATGAGCTGAAGTGCAGGTAGCAGAGTCGGGGAGTCTAGCGCACGTGTGGGACCAGTGTCTTTACTCCCACTTGTGTGCGGCTCAATGAGGTTGGTAGGTGGGATGGGTGATGCTTGGCACTTAGCAAGCCTCTGGGGGTCTCAGCTACACAACCACTGCTCCTCCTGAACTCCAGTCACAGCAGTCTCCACCATGTCTACTCAGCCACTTCAACCAACGCTTCCACCACCATAGCCTAGGGTATGGCAGATATCGGCTATGGTGTCAGGAGTGCAATGCTCCTCTAGGGAACCCCTGGTTGCGACTTGTTCCTGGAATTCAACGTGCTCCATTCCTTTCACAGTTCTTATAGGTTGAGCTCTTGATTGCATGTCCTCAATCACATCAAGTGAGCTCAGGGACTGGGCTTGCCAAGCCCCAGGCACAGGGCAGAGCCAGCACAACTTTTTACACGTTCTCTTCAATCAACAGAACTTCTGTTACTCAAAACACCGTCAGGTAAGTCGATTCTTTTCAGTGTTGCTTTGAGGAAAAGTAAACAACTGGAATGATATGTAGAAAACGTTTGGTTGATTTACGAAATTTGCCGTTTTTTTCTTTTCAGGATGACAGAACGCTACAGTCGCCCTAGAACCCCCCCAGGTCCTCCACCCTTGGGTATGCCCAGGAAAAACTCCAATCCTTCGTTGTCGCCGCGCCCAGCTTCCTCACAGCCTCTCTCTTCGAGGGACCCCATGTCTTCAAAACCGAGCTATAGGGGGCCCACCAAAGATATTGATGTGAAGCCTTATGATTCCAAAGCCTCGTATGGGAAATGTGAGAAATATAACAAGTATGATAAGATGTACCCATCAAAAATGTACGATGACAGCAAGTATGAGGTATCTGTAGTGCGAAAGTCAGCTGACAAATATGACGTGTCAAACTACCCTGCAAGAAGTGATACTTACAAGTACAGTGAGCCAGTGTATAAAGGAAAAGATAGCAGTTATCTTAGTGATAGGTATGGTGAGGTGAAATACCCAAATAAGGACAGCAGGTATCAGGCGGACAGCAGATACACTGGTAAATATGAGGACCAGTACCCAATAGCCGATGATCAGTACATAAGTAAGTACGGAAGCAGTAAGAAGGACCCAGTGTACTCGGGTAAAGTGGGCAGAGTTTCGAAATATGACGATGAAAAATATTACGACAATGGAAGCCCCTATAGCTCGTACGATGCTTACGGCTCTGGGCCCCGTATGGGGGCCTCTACCGGTGGAGGCATGGGGGGAGGAGCTGGATCCAGCTACTACGACGACAAGTTTTCCAGGCCATTGCCCAAGAGGTATCTGGAGCCTGATAGGGAACCTTACCCAGATTACAATGGAGTGCCGAGAAGGGATAGGTGATGTACAATAGCTTTTGTTTTGTCTTCACATGCTTAACTGCAAGCTCATTGAAATTTTAATCTTTATCAAGCGGTTTGTTTTGTTTAGCAGTTCAAGGTTGGGAGTACAGGTTGCTGGTATTTACCTGTATAGTAATTGCCTTTTTGTCTTTTGTTTATTGGAAGGTAAGCATCATGTTTGATGGCTGGAAAATCAATATAAAAGCTAATGCAGTAACATTAGGTATTGTCATTGACTGTTATACCTTCTTGGTCGTAAGGTTAGAGAGGCTAGTTATTAACAGTCCTATTTCTCCCTAATATGAAATATTGACACACCCTTTATCCTTGTCATGACTTAATAACACTGTAATGGGGAATGAAATGAAATTGGTTATTTCTTAAGTTAATCATGATATAATTCACATGGGCAAGATTTTTTTTTTTTTTTTTTTCTTACTACTAAGTTCTTTTTTCTTGTTTAAAAATTTATTAAGATTGAGTTATTACTTCATATTTAGAGAAAATTAGGTCATCTTTGATTTTGTGATGGTTTCTTTGCAAGGTGCTTAAATTAAATTTCTAGTAATGCACTCATTTTTTTTTTCTGTTGTTGTTTTCTTTTTTTTATGGAGATAACAAGGGATGCTTAGTTTTGAGATTGGTACACCTTGCTTGCAGTATAGATGTCCATATATGAATGTGGAATTTTGTATGCCTATCAATAACACAGGTCTCCTTTACGTGCAACTGACAGTCGCTACCTAGACTATGATCGGTACTCTCCTCCCAGAGAGCCCAGAAGATCACCAGAAAGGCAGTATCTTGACAGGTGAGTGGAGAGAGAAAGAAAAAACACGCCTTTAGTTATGTAGATGATGGATAGGTGGTGACTGACATCACCCCAAACATGACTTGCAAACTTCACTTGATATTGTTCTTTTTCCATTTTTATGATGTGAAGCCTGGAAATCATGTAGTGAAGATACTTTTAGATCCTTTACTTTGTATCAGCAGGCCTGAGAGAAGTTACATACTTATGCAATAGCCCTCCCCACCTCTTTGGAGAGAGGTGGCTGAAGCAAAGTAGACCAACTTCACACAAGTCCATTGCATGATCCTAGACATGCACATATTCACACACACACATGTATTCACATATTCACACACACACAAATTAGGTATGGTGAGATACAGAGACGGGACACCATGAGTGTAGCTCCCCTTCTTGTAAGATACAACTAGGTAGGTAAATACACACATGCACATACATTTGGATGAAGAAATGGTAAAGAAAATATTAGTCACACTGATAAGGCCCAAATTGGAGTATGCAGTGACACTGTGGTCACCTAGTACCAAAGAGAATATAAGGAAAATTGAGAGAATCCAGAGAGCAACTACAAAGATGGCCCCAACACTCAAAATTGTCATAAGAAGAAAGATTGTCACAAGTAGAACTATTGACTGGAACAAAGAAGAGAAAGAGGTGACAGAATTAGGAAAGTAGTAGAAGTCCTTGATAGAGATGACTTACCAAACTGGGATAAGAGGACATGGAAAGAAACTAAAAAAGGACAGTTATAGAAGAGACATAAGAGAAAAAAAAAAAAGCTTTCCCCACAGAGTGGTGGATGTATGGAACATACTAGATGAAACAATAGTGTGTGCAAAAACAATACAAGAATTTAAGAGTAAATTAGATATGGCGAGATACAGTGACGGGACACCGTGAGCATAGCTCCCCTTCCCGTAAGATACAGCTAGGTAAGTACACACACATCAGGATATCAGGACAATATAAAATTGGTGCAAAGGAAGTAAAGAAAGTAGAATCTGAAAAAGACCTGGGAGTAATCATCACAAAGGATATGTCCCATGACAAATGGATAAACAAAATTGTTGGCGAAACCTATAACTTTCTAAGATCAATAAAAGTGGCTTTTACTTACTTGGACAAAGAAATGGGAAAGAAAATACTAGTCACACTGATAAGTCCAAAATTAGAGTATGCAGCAATACTATGGTCACCCAGTATTAAAAAGAATACAAGGAAAATTTGAGAGAATCCAGAGAGTAACTACAAAGATGGCCTTAACACTTATCAAAACTGTCATATGAAGGCAAATTGTCGAAACTAGAATTACTGACTCTGGAACAAAGAAGAGAAAGAGGTGATTTGTTGACCATCTACAGAATTATGAAAGGTATAGAAGTCCTGGATAGAGAAAACTTGCTAAATTGGGATAAGAGAAACATAAGAGGACATGGAAGGAAGCTCAAAAAGGACAGTTATAGAAGAGATCTAAAAAAGAACAGCTTTCTCCACAGTGGTGTATGGAACACACTTGATAAAACAATAGTGTGTGGAAAAACAATACACGAATTTAAGGACAAATTAGATGTGGTGAGAGATACAGAGACGGGATGCCACGAGCATAGCTCCCCTCCCTGTAAGATACAACTAGGTAAATACACACACACACAAACGTGGAAAAGATAAAAAAAAAAAAAAAAAATGGAAAATGGCAAATATATATCAAATGAATATGTAAAAGTGTGCAGAGAGGAAAAAACTATGAAAGATTTAATAGAAAAATGTAAAGACCAGCCTAAACTATTCTATAGATATGTGAATGGTAAACTCAAAAACAAATGGGAAATGGTGGAACTACGTCAAGGAAATATAGAATACACAGAAGATTTAGAAATGGCTGAATTCATGAACAATCACTTCTAGTTGGTTTTCACTAGAGAAAATGTACAGCATTGGAATGAAGGGCATGAAGTGGGGACCCCCACACCCCCACCATGAGGAAAATAATAACTGGAAAAGAAATAATGGATCATTTAAAGAACCTTGATGTCACGAAATCACAAGGCCCAGACAGAATTACAATTTGATACTAAAAGAATGTAAAGAAGAACTAATGGACAAAATGTACAATATAAGTTGCTCACTCAGAGAAGGAAAAATGCCAATATTGTACCAATATATAAAGGAGGAAACAAAGAAAACCCAATTGATCACAGACTGGTTTCCTTTACTAGCACTGTAACCAAAATTTGTGAAAAAGTTATTAAGAATAATGAATAAAATGTCTGGAAGAAAACAATATACTAAACCCGAGACAATTTGGATTTAGACAGGAAAGATCATGTGCCACAAATTTGATTTTTTTCTACTCAAGACTAATAGATATAATACAAGAAAGGGACAGATGGGCTGATTGTGCTTTCCTAGACTTACAAAAAGCCTTCAACGAAGTACCACACAAAAAATTAAGAAAACTGGAAACTGTAGGGATACAAGTAAACTACTGAACTGGATGGAGGATTTCTTGCATGGAAGGGAAATTAGGGTAGTGCTCAGAGAAAGAGAGTTCAACTTGGGAAGAGGTGATTAGTGGAGTTCCACAGGGAGTAGTATTGGCTCTAATAATGTTTGCTATTTATGTGAATGACATGGATGAAGATGTGGAATGTTAAACGAGCTTCTTTGTAGATGATGCAAAATTGCTGGGGGAAAGGGGAAAGTGAATACTGAAAAGGATTGTGAATCACTGCAGAGAGATCTGAACAAGGTTTGGAAATGGAGTCAGAAGTGTGAAGTGGACTTCAACATCAAGAAATGTAGTATAATGTAATTTGAAAAAAAAAAGAAAAAAAAAAGATCAGGACAAAATAAGATCGGTACAAAGGAAGTAAAGAAAGTGAGATCTGAAAAAGACCTGGGAATAATCATCACAAATTACATATCTCCTGATAAACAGATAAACAAAATTGTCGGAGAGTTCTACAACTTGCTCAGATCAATAAAGGTGGCTTTTGCCTCCTTGGATTAAGAAATTGTGAAGAAAACACTATCCTCACTGATAGGGCCTATACTGGCGTATGCTGCGACACTGATCATCCAGTACCAAGAAGAATATAGATAAATTGAAAGAATCCAGAGAGCAATTACAAAGATAGCCCCAACACTTTCAAAATTTGTATTAGGAAAGATTGTCAAAACTGAAATTACTGACTCTGGGACAAAGAAGAGAAAGAGGGGATTTGCTAATGATCTTTAGAATCATGAAAGGCATGGAAGTACTTGATAGAGAAGATTTACTGAATTGGGATAAGAGAATTACAAGGGGACATGAAAAGAAACTCAAAAAGGACAGTTATAGAAGAGACAAAAAAAAAATCCATACAGAGTGGTGGATGTCTGGAACAAACTGGATGAAACAATAGTGTTTGCAAAAACAGCACATGAATTTAAGAGCAAACTAGACACAGCGAGATTCAAAGACAGGACACCACGAGTATAGCTCCCCATCTTGTAAGATACAAATAGGTAAACACACACTCACACCCACACCCATGCTCACACTCGCACACACTCAATACCAAAACCCATTCCTTGTCCCTCCCATCTTGGCACCTTATGGATAAAGGGATACCTTTCCCCACACTGCTTAGGTCAGAGTCAATGAAGCAAACCTCTTTCTACTTCAGTTTTTCTTCGCCACATTTCTTGCTCACCATTTTTGTAATGCCCATCAAATTTCTCAAACACTTAATCTATTTCTTAGTGTTGGTCTTTTGCTCTTTCAGTCACTTCCATTCTTATGTTACAAAGGGAGATCATGCCAACAGGAGACCTTTTGGTTCATAACAAGGTTCTTGTAAAAATAAAAAAAATACACACACACACACACACACACACACACACGGACGGACGGACGGCCGGCCCGGTGGCGGATTGGTAAGGCACTGGCCTCACAAGCCGGAGAACCGGGGTTCGATTCCCCGGCCGGGCGGAGACAAGTTGGGTTTGTCTCCTTTCATGTGTAGCCCCTGTTCACCTAGCAGCGAGTAGGTACGGGACATTAGTCAAGGAGTTGTGACCTTGCATTCCCGGTGTGTGGAGTGTGAGTGGTCTCAGACCTACCCAGAGATCTGCTAATAATGAGCTCTGAGCTCACTGCCGTAGGGTGGTGTCTGGCTGTCTCGAAAAGAGGCTGCAGCAGATCCGAGGTGAATACACACACACACACACAAACACACACACACACACACACTCGCACTCGCACTCACACTCACACTCGCACTCGCACACTCACTCACTTTCTGCCTTCTTAATATTTCAAGTCTGCTCCATACAGTCTTGTGGGTACAATTATTCTATACAATCTTTTTGTTACATGCATCCAGATAAACCTGTTTCCTCACTCCACTCGGAAATGTTTGCTCCTTGTATTCACTGTGGGGTTGTTAGTTTCCACTCTGTGAAATTCAAGGCAACAAGAACAGTGGGCCAGTGGATTGTGTACATGCTTCATTCCAACTATCAAGTGCTTAACATGTGCCAAATGAGCCAGTCTTTTGGCATACATAGATTACAGTTTTTTAACAACTTTATCCATTGGCCAAGCGGCTTAGAGCATCACTACATATGGCAGAGGTCATGTTTATAGTAAGGGCACCATACAACGTTAAATTCCCTGCTTCATAAAGGCCTCTAGAAGGAAATGCCATCCTAGCCGCCTCAGCGAGAGTGGGTTCATATTGTTAAACTGAAGCAATCTACTTTAAAACAGCTCTTAGATCATCTCATCTGGAATATAGCTTGAGGAATGTTAAGAAGATGCTACTTGTACTAAAAAAAAATTGTTGCACCAAAAGGACTTGTGTTGTTTGTCTTTTTGTCTTGCGACACTGCTTCTGACCCAGGGCAGTGGACAGGATGCAGGGATGACCCATCATCCAGGAGGTGCCAAGATAAGTGGGAGGGAGGAGGTTGGAGGAGAGTGGAATATATAGGAAATGGAATGGGTGGGAGTGGTTTCTCTTTTTGGCTACCCTCTGTGTAGGGGAAAAAGCTTTTGGTATATGTATGTACTACAGGACTACACTAGCACTGTGTTATAGTAGCCCTTGTATAACCTCGGGTATCATTAAACTTTCCATCTATTCATGAAAATATAATATTTTCAAATTTAGATATTCAGTTTAACATCACAAACTACCTGTCATAAAGGAGGACAGGATGGTGTCTCTTTGTGGAGGACTTTTTAATTTGTAGAATATTACACAAAATTCTTAATACTTATGGCTAGGAAATGGTTTTAAAAGGTAATTTGATTGGTTTTTCACTAATGGAAATTTACTATAAAATGGAAATAAAAAAATTATAGGTGCTGCAAAAAAAATTATGTGCTACAAGGGTTTATACGGTGATAGTCTCTGATATAAGAAATGAATGTCAAGAGCAATAGGTGAAGATGTTGGGAATTGTGAAATTTAGGGTTCTTATGCAACTTGAGCTATGCAGAACTCTCAATTCCATTGTGTGCAGGATACTTGATTTGTAGAATTCCCCCTTTTTTATGTATTGGGTATGTTCCAGTCATAGTTGAACAGTAGTTGACGTTAACCATAGGAAATTGAGGCGTGTGTATTGTTTTGGTTGATTTTGCTTTAAGTTTATATAATGTAGTGTTGGTTTGAATTTATTTGACAGTTGTTGAAGCATTATATATTATATATTTGAAAAGCATGTTCTTTTGTAATGTTTGGTCTTAAAGTTTAGATATAATAGAGGGGGTATTATGTGAAAAAGGTTAGTTTTGCTTCATTGATAATTATTTTCATTGTGAAGACAATTATCAAGAAGTTAGAAATTAGTTTTGTAGTTCATCTGATAATCTTTAGAAGTTCAGGTTTTACTCCATATTTGGATTTACAGATACGTCATTGGGGATAGTGTTGTTTATGGGTCTCCTGGGTACTATCCTAGGGACCTGCGGCCCCCTTCTCCTCGTGGCCGGCCCCCGTCTCCTACACCAGCGTCATCAACAACATCAAGAAACTATAGAGGAAGTCAACGATATACTCCACCCAGCAGTCCCAGAGGTAAGGTGTTGCTGCTGCTGTTTTTAATATATATATAAATTCATTTCATAGTATTAATGAACTACTTTCTGGTAAGAATATTCTGTATAGTAGGAGAAAAAAAAATGGGTGTGTGGTAGGAGGTAATATAAATAATAATTGATGGTTTAAGTTTCAATAACTGGAAATTTGCAACTTCAGTGGTTGGCATGATCATTAGGCCCTCCTAGATGAAATACGGGATTATTATGTGATGTATTAGTGTGGGGCATTTTATTTCTGGCTTATTGTTAGAAGGGAGTGGGTGCTGGCTGTTGGCTCGTAATGTGAAAAGGAGGAAATGGAGTTCAAGTTGATAGGCCTGGACTGGAGACTGAGTATGTCTTCTTTCAGGACTTCATCTCCAGGTAGAGGTGAGGGTGGATGATGAGTTAAGATCTTGCACTCCTTTTGGAGGACTTTTTAAGTGGGAAATGCATTGCTGCCAGGCAGGACTCAAACTGCCTCTGTTCATAGTCTTGTGCCCCAGGTAGTGACCCCAACTGTTTTGGGCCATACTATATATCTGTATAACATCATTCGTTTGTGTTAGTTTGAAATCTCCAACAAAGAATAGATGATTCTTTGATACTGCTACTGTCCCTAGAACCAGTCCTGTACCACTTTTATGACTACCTCTTCCTGATCTTCCTGTGGTGAAAGGGAAAAGAATGCTGCCATCAAGTTTTCATGTGTGTTGTAGAAGGTGACTAAAACCAGGGAGCCAGAATGTGTTATTGGCTTCAACAAATGACAGAAAAACTGCTTTAAAACTGCCTTGTCAATTTGGCCATCTGGGTGCTGAGAGATTAACAAGGATGTTGTGAAATGCTGAAATGTTGGAGAGGGACATGGGAAAACTTCAGAAATTTTACTGAAATTTGTGAAGTGTGTATAAAGTATAAACACCCAAAGCCTAGACCAGTTGTCATTGTGCAGATAACAGAGAAATTTTATGAAGTAATTGCAATGGATCTGAAACATGTACAACAACATGTGTTTATTATGGTAGACCTTGCTAAAAGATATTGTGTGGCATCAGCTATCACCAACAAGTTTGCTAAGACAGTGGGTGGCAGCATTTTCAGAAATTGGATTTCATTGTTTAGTGCTCCAAGGAAACTTCTCTCTGACAATGGTCTTGAATTTAATAATAGTGACATGAGAGATCTTGGTAATCTGTTTGGTGTTAGAATTTTAACCACTGCTGCAGAAAGTCTGTGGAGCAATGGCACATGTGAACAATTACAAAGGATTACAAAGGCGGAGCATGCCGACAGGAAACCTTTTAGTCCATATCTAGGTCGGATGCTATAATTGGTGATACAGCGCTAAAAGTGTTTGAGAATATGAAATGTGATATTGACGTCGTCTTGGCTTAGGCAGTGTCAGCCCCTAATGCATTGGCAAATAATTCCAGTTTTAGCCCAAACCAGTTAGTATTTGGATTCAATCCTGCAGTGCCATCTGTCACCATTAACTCCTTGCCTGCTCTAGAGTTAGTTTCTAGCTCAGATATTGTGTGACAAAACTTTAACCCCTTCCATACGGTGCCGCACACGTAGGCGTCATGGGGAGCGAGTGTATTCGCGAAGCTGCCATATCGGCGTCTTGATTATATTTATTGTAGTCGCCCCTCCATAATGACATTCTTTCTAATTCTTTTGTAATCGCATTTTCTATGGTTATCAAAATTCACGGGTGAAGAGAGAATGATCGATATAAGCGGTGACTATATTTTATGATGCGAGTATTATTACGACACGTCGTACGGCTGGCATTGGTTGCTGCCACCGAGATCTAAGTCCATGACGCCTACGTGTGCGGCACCGTATGGAAGGGGTTAATGCTCTGCACTCGACTCGGAGTACCTCAAAAAGGAATATAATGAAAGGATCAAAAGAGCCTTGCATCATATGTGTATGCAATGGAGATGAGTGACCTTCACAATGGCAATGAGGTGTGCTCAAAGCATGGTTATTTGCAAGGATGGTCCGCATGGTTATTTGCAAGGATGGCAAGCAGGTTCTAGTTATCATGTGGGTGTTTATATCGGAGCCCATATTTGCCAATTATCTAAACTTTCCCTGAAGTCTCAAACAGATTGTCCTCAGACTTGTGATGGATCATGTGTTGGCACTTGAGAGGCATTGAGGAATATGGAGGGCATATGTCAGGAGGTGGTGGATGAGAATTCAGAGGGGTTTGCCTTATCTGCATCGACATCTGAAAACAAGGAGGAAGCAGGAGATAGTGGTGAGGTACAGGAGGTACAACAAAGACAAAATTATATTGAAAGCCACTCTGAATTGCCATAGAACTCTCAAAGAGAAACAAGACTATTTAAACTGCTAGTGGGGCAAAGGATCTGAGGAATGGATAAAAAAAAACTGGTGAGCACATGTCGGGAAGAATAGTGAGCAGAGGAGGTAAAGCTAAAGGAAAATATAAAAATTGGTTTCAACTTCTAAAAGGATTCTGATGAGTGTAGTGTGTTGATTTTTCGGAAGTGGTCCCTGATGAAGTGGAGATTGTTGTGTTTTACTCCAATGAAGAAGTGATAAAAGCAAAGGAGCTGGAAATACGAAATTGTCAAAAAAACGTTGCTTATGAGGAGGTGGAGGACAGAGGACAGGAATTGATATCTGCGGTGGGTTATCACAAAAGGTGAAAGATGAAAAACCCTATAATCAAGGCATGCCTTGTAGCAAGGGGTTTCGAGGACACATCTGGCTTTAGGAAGGACTCCCCATCTTGTCTTAAAGAATCTATCTGATTGGTTCTGTCAATGGCTTCTGTGTTTGGTTGGGAGTGTCACAGCCAGGATGTCAAGTCAGCTTACCTTCAGGACAACTACATAGAGTGAGAGGTTTACTTGTGTCCTCCCCCAGAATATTATAGTGGTCAGCTTTGGAGACTGGAGAAAAAAAAAAAAAAATGGTATGTTGTCTATGTGAAGCAGAGAGAGCGTGGTACTTGCATGTCAAGAGTCAGCTACTGTCTCTGTCAGCTGAGATGTATCCACTTGAACCGTCCTTGTTTTCTTGATGATATTCTCTGGATATGCACTGGGGTGTTCCAGGAGAATGTTATTGATGTTCTTCAAGTAGTTCTGTATTGTGATCATGTCATCATCAACCTTCAAGTACATGGGTTTGGAAGTGGGCACTACAGCTGAAGGTGTAATGATTGGCTAGTATAGCTATGCCAGTCTACTCACACTACTGAGCTTGGGATGTTGCAGGTTGGTTTGAGATAAAGTTGGGACTGTATCGAGGAGCTGTCATGTTGCCATGGCAGTTCAGTGTGTATATGGATGGGGTGGTGCAGGAGGTAAATGTGAGGGTAATGGGTAAGGAACTGGAGATTGTTAAAGAAAATGGAGAAAAGTGGGAGGTGAGCTAGTTGTTGTTTGGTGATGACAATGGGATTATGGCAGGGTCAGAGGGAGGATCAAGGGAGTTGGTGATGGAGTTTGAAAAGGTATGCGATAGGAAAAAGTTGAAGGTAAATGTGTATAAAAGTAAATGAGATATACAAGGAGAGAGACTAGAGGAAGTGGGTAACTTTAGGCATTTGGGGTTGCATGTGGCAGAAAAGGGGGGAGTGGAAGTAAAGGTAAATTGTAGATTAAGAGAAGCAAGTAAATGCCTTGAGGAATTAAGAAGTGTCATGAGAAATGGGCATTTGGAGGAGATAGAGTGAAGGGGTGATTGTGCTGATGGCTTTGTATGGGGCAGAGATATGGAATTTAAGAGAAGCAGAGAGGAAAAGTTTAAATGTGTTTGAGATGAAATGTCTGAAGTATGGTAGGGGTTACTAGGTTTGATAGAGTGAGAAATGAGGATGTGATGAAGAGAGTGGGCATGGAAAAAGGTGGCAGATAGGGCTGATGAAAAAATATTGGGATTAGGCACTTGGAAAGAATGAGTTAAGAAAGGTTAGTAAAAGAGGTGTGGAAGGCAGAGGTGGAGGGAATGAACTTTAGGGGATGACCAAGGATGAGATGGATGGATGGGATGAAAGGGGCGTTGAGAAAGAGGGGAATGTCTATTAAGCAAGGAAGGGAGAAGGCAGGAGAGGTATGATTGGAGAGTGGCTGTGTATAGATGATACTGTTATGCAAGGAAGGGAGGGGGCGATGGTAGGGGTGCCTATGTGTGAATGATATTTTTATGCAACTGAAAGGATTTCTCCTCATCTTCTCGTTCTGCATGTTGGGACGGAGATTGGGGAGTTGCCGATTAAGTGAAGTGGCCTTGCTTTGGATGTACTGTGTCGTACTACATTGCTTCAGACCTTGGGCAGTGGATGGGATACAGGGATGACTCGTCATCTAAGAGAAGCTAAGGTGATCGGGAGGAGGGCACTGGAATGGATGGGAGTGGGTACATGCCTTTGACTTGGCTACCTCTCTTATAAAGAGGAAAAAGCGCTTGTAGATACAGATAGCTACCTCTCTTATAAGGAGGAAAAAGCTCTTGTTATATAGATACAGATATACATAAGGCCTTTCTGACTTGCTTGATAAACTCCTTCATAAACGATGATGGTTATTGCCAAGAGTTTTACAGGTCGGAAACCCAGTCCCACAGTTGTTGTGCCTTACTATAGATCTTTCTTGGAAAACTTAGACTGTGTGTGTGTCTATGTCTGTGTTTGTGTGTTCTGTGCTTGCTTGTTTGGCAGGATCAGGAGCAGTGGTTTGTTAGTTCACCATATGGAAAAAAGTTGGAAAGAAAAGAACAATTGACAATGAGGGATCTTAGGCCCACTTTAGAGACCGTTTGTCAGACTGCTCCTTTGGATGGAAGTACATACATATACCAGGTGGTTCTTTCCAACATCTGTCTTGCAGGACTACTGCAAGGAGGTAACCTATTGTTGCCCTCCCCTCCACCATGCTTCTTCTATTTCACTCCCATATCCATCATGCAAGTATTCATATCTTTCAAATCCATGCATACATTAAAGTTACGGAGACAATTTTATACATTTAATTATTTTCCAACTTTGGCGTCTCTCCCCAACCAGGTAGGGATCGGCAGCCTAAGCCCTCCAATCTTTCAAATCCATGCATACATTAAAGTTACGTAGACAATTTTTTTTATTTTTTTTTATACATTTAATTATTTTCCAACTTTGGCGTCTCTCCCCAACCAGGTAGGGATCGCCAGCCTAAGCCCTCCGAGGGCAGGCCTCTCGTGCCCAGGGACAAAGGTGAGGATGAGGCTGTTTTCTTTGCCTCTCAAAAGAAAGAAAAACAAGAAATATATTTACATATTTCTTTATTTTGTTTTTGTTACAGTTTTGCAAAATTGAGGTTTGCAATACTCGTTTTAAATCCAAAAGAAAGAAAACAAGAAATATATTTACATATGTCTTTATTTTGTTTTTGTTGTGCAAAATTGAAGTTTGCAATACTCGTTTTAAATCCAAAATTAATAATTGACTGTTTTCATCGGAAAAAAACTAGTGCACTGCCCCTCAGCTATGTTAACCCAACATTGAAGTCATGATAAACTACTTGTGTGGAACCTCGAAGGAACTGTTTTCACTATTCATTACCTCTTTATTAGTTGTCAACATAATTTATATAATTAATATGCTTGAACCACATTTTATTATTGGACATGATAGTATCCAGTGTATAAGGATGTTGCAAGGGATTGGTAAGAATTTATGAGAAGAGTGTGAGGGAGATTGAAGGTAATTATATGTAAGACTTAGTCATAAATACCACATGAATGGGAAGGTGAATTTTGAGCTGAAAAGAAATTTACAACAAATGGGGAACTAAAATGAGAAATTGTACTTATGAATGCAAGAAAAGTAGCTGAAGTAATAATAAAAATAGATGTCAGGAGTGTAATTAATGTGGATAAACTGGAGAGCACAGTGGAAGCAGCTATAGTATAAGAGTAGGATGTAGTTGTTGGGGTGGGTATCATAGAGTAATGTAAGTATGAGCAGTGGAAGTAGGGACGTGCCACGTATAGATAAAAAAAATGACAAGGATCTGTAGTGTGTGGCTAGGATAAGAGTGAATGAATAATGGTTGTAAATGGAGAAAGAGATGACACATCCCGAAGGGATGTTCTTTTTTCCTCCGTAAATATTTTTGAATGAATGAAGAGGGGGGTTGGCATATTATGAAGTGGCGATGGTAAACCAGCTCCAGCTCTTTTGCCTTGCTGTGGATCACGGAGTCTTGCTGAATTGACTTGACCTGGGCATAGTGGTTGGAGAAAAGGATGACCATAAGTTATGTAGATGGGAGGGACAATGAATCGTATTGGATAGGTGTGTGCATGCTTTAACTTTGTCCCTTGCCCCCTTATAAGGGGATGGCTAGGTCAAATTATACTCACCCTAAACTCATCCCACACTTATCCAAAACCTATTCATTGTCTTGTTGTAGCTTCTCATGGATGAAGTCATCCTTGGCCCCAAATAGACTGTTGTGGGACACTGTAGGTCACTGTTGAAATGTGGGTAGATGTTGAAGAAGGATGTAATGATTGGAGATACCGTGTTAAATGCCAAAGTTTGAGGTCATGCCATAGTTTATGTTCTGACTGATTCCAGAATGTTTTATAGAAGTTAAGGGCAGATTCAGGACACTGCCCCAATTGGTTGAGTTCCCATTTTGTTCTGAATCTGAATCTCCACCATAACTCCATATCATACTCCACTGACATCGGGCAAACCAATCAATTGGCCCATCACTCCCTGGTTCTTACTAACAAGAGATGTGTGGTTAGCTAACATTGACTGGGTTGATGGTGTTTCAGAGATTTATTTATTGATTAACTTGTTTGTTTATTTGGTATTTACTTGTGTGTATTTCTTTTGTCTTTTAGCAGGGTACTCTTCTCTTTCTCGTCGTTCTCCTCTGCGGAGGCCCCCGTCACCTCCATCTCCTCCTGGTATGTCCAGGACAACACCACCACCACCAAGAAGGCCCCCATCACCTCCAAGTCCATACCAGAGGTCAAATAAGACTTCTACCACTACTGCTGCTACTTCTAGTTATAATAGAAATCAATCTAAAGAAAGGTAACTACTTGCAGCTTTTGCAGTTTAAAATCATGTTAACAGAATATTTTGTGTATTGCATACATAAAGTTTTTTTTTTTTTTTTTTTTTTTTTTTTTGTTATAGGGGAGGTAGCCAGAAAACAAAGGCATAAAAACCACTCCCACTCATTTCATCCCCATCGCACTCCACTCCCCTCTACCCTCCCTCTTATCTTGGTACCTCCCTGCATCTTGCCTACTGCCCTGGGTCAGCAGTGTCACAAGACACATCCACGGCAAGGCTGCTTCATCAAATTGGTGACCCCCCCCCCCCTTAGTCCCCTCGTGCAGAAAAGGAGAAGACTGGGAGGAATCCCTTCGGGCTGTGACAGATTATTTTTCACACATACTCCCTCACCCCCCATCCCCCACCCATTCCACCTCATGCATCACATCATCATTCATACACATTGAGCATTGACAACCTGTCAATCAGTCCATTGTTCAAGATTACGTGCAGGAGACCCACAGCTCCCAGATATAGTGTTGTTATTTGGGTATGAACCCTGTGGTAGGGGAGAAAGAATACTGTCAAAGTGTTCCCGCTTGAATTGTAAAAGGTGACAAAAATGGAAAGTGATGGGAGTAGGCAACCTACTCTCTGTAGCCCCAAAGGGGACATTCCTAAAAAAAGCAAAGGCATGAGAGGGTCTGTTAGTAGTTTTCCAACCAGAACACTAAGGTTTGGGTCTTGAAACGTGTGTAGACGTGGTACAGATGAGAGTAAAAGGAAAGAGATAGGCAGTATGTAAGAAGGTGGATGTGTTTGCATTGAGTGAAATTAAGTTGAAAGGGAGGGATGAGTTTGAGTTTGGAAATGTAGTTGGGATGGTGTCATGAGTGAAGAGAGGATGAGAAAGGGAAGGGATGGCTACACTAGTAAGTGAAGAGATAGGTAAATACGGTGGAGTGGAAGGCTTCTTCAAGGTTAGTGTGGATGAAGGTGAAATTGGGAAGGGAGATGGGTTTTTGTAAGTGCATATGGGCCTGGAAGTGAGAAGAGTGTAGAGAAAAGGAAGGCCTCTTTGGATAGATTTAAATGAGTGCACAGGGGGTTTAGGGAGAAATGTCAATGTAGTGGTAATTGGGAGATCATAATGCTAGGGTAGGAAATGAACCAATAGATGGAGTGGTTGGAAAGTGTGGAGTTCCAGGAAAAAATTGTAATGGAGAGTTGATGGTAGAGATATGTCTAGAGAGTTGATGATAGCAAATACAGTGTTTAGGAAGAAAATCAAGCAAAAGTACACATGGGAGAAGGTGGTGGATGGAAGGATGGTAGATAGGGCTTTAATGGATTACATAATGGTAACCAAGAGAATAGTTTAAAGAGTTTTGGATGTACATGTTCTAAGGGAAGAGAGTGAGGGAATATCATATCATTTTTTGTGGAAGGTAAGTTGAGAATGGAGGATAAATGGAGAAAGGAAAAGGACAGAAAGTTAATTATTTTGTTTACTTTTTCAGGTATCCATATAAAGCAAGAACTACGAGTAACCTAAGATCACCTGTAAGACAAAGCCACACGCTTCCCAGCAGTACCAGTCGTACTAGTGGGGGAGGGACAGGAGGAGGTAATAGTGGAACAACTGGGACTGGTGGAGGGGTGGTAGGGGTTAGTGGCGGAAGTAGCAGTGCCGTGCGACGTGACAGTGGTGGCACAAGAGACTACCACCAGGCACATCGGCATAAAGAAACGACTAGCAGCACCACCAGTAGCCTTGGCAAAAGTAGCAATACCCATACCTCACAGTACCACCGGACGGAGCGCTCCAGAGAAGCTCTGGACCTGAAGAAGTCGGGATCGACCAGTGGACGAAGTAGTGATTACAGAGACAATACACTTAGAGACAGTAGAAGAGGAAGAACTCCTGAAAGAACTAATGACAGCAGGAGAGATGTAAAGGCCCGAGAGCCAGAACCCAGTTCGAGGGATAGAGTGCGCAGTGGCAGAAGAATAGAAGATAGGTTAGGACCCTCGTCATCAGGTGGTAGGACTCGTGTCAGAAGTAGGTCAAGATCAAGATCGCCTGCTCATGGAGGGAGGAGGTCATCATCAAGAGATAGGAAGAGCAGGTATGTGGATTTTTTTATTTAATTGTTTTTATTTATCTATTATTATTATTATTATTATTTTTTTTTTGTGTATTCTTTTTTATAGATTTAAGAATTTCTATTGTTTTCCTCCTCTTGGTTCTCGTTTTGTACTCCACTTTCACTTGTACTTCTCAGCTCTACTCTCCTTCATACCCCTTCCTCTGACTCTGTACATTCTCTGTTCTTCATCCTCTCTTCATCTTCTACCACAGATTTCTCACCCCAACTCCTCCAACTTCCATCTTACTTTGTGTAGTTTCATAGTAGTAGAAGACCTCCTTATTGTGGCATCTTCTCACAGTGGCCCACCATCAACGTGTCTATTGCCACTGTACTTGAGTATGAATGCATTGTGGAAATTCTGCATTGGTTGCGCTCATTCAAAAACTTGAAACTTCTGAAGATCCATATCTTGAAGATGACCCTGTCCCTGAATTCCAACAAAGGCTATCATGCCTATCCACCTCACAGAGCTGGAAAGTTGAAGACACTGTGGCAGTTCTTATCTCTTTTTCATTCTATTTTCATAATTTATCCCCTGTCCTTGTACAATGACCAGTCCTTCATTTTTACCTTATTAAGAAATTCATAAATGTCCAGTATTTGGTTGTACTTAACCCACCAATTTAACCCAAAACCAAAATTCATATTTGTTCTCCAGCTTCTAATTTACTTACCTCTATTTTGATAATGGAGTATATTGTGACATCTCTCCTATTGTATACTTGTTTATCTATTTATTTATTCTTTATATACATTTATACATACTGAATGGTTCCCAGTGATCAATTAATATCTTTTTCAACCACATATCACTTTTAATTCCATACCATCGCAAACGAGACTGAGAATCGCTCGAAGGAGGCATCTGTTGGAAATTGAAACGTGGATGAGCTGAGGATACCCAGCTAACCCGTAACAAAGTTACATTGACGTGTGTAACTCCTCTCTTGATAGCGTATTGGGTTACGTCAATGTAACTTTGTTACGGGTTAGCTGGGTTTGAATCCTCGGCTTGTCCACGTTTCAATTTCCAACGGGTGCCTCTTTCAAGCGATTCTCAATCTCGTTTGCGATGGTATGGAATTAAAAGTTATATGTGGTTGAAAAAGATATACATTTATATATATATACACACACACACACACACACACACACACGTTTACATTTTTTCTCTCCATGTTTTGTCATCCAGGACATTACATTTTATTTGGGCATACCACCAATATCTCAATTCTATATATTTTATTTTTCATTTTGTTTCTATTTCTAATCATTTTAGTTAACATGATTTCATCAAACCATCTGATGTCATAGCCATACCCAGATGGATTTTTATTGAAACCTGCATTGCACTGCATAGATGTGCAAGTAAATTTAGTGTCAAACTGTGTGAGAGATGTGTGTATGCATATATAATAATTTTACCAATGTGTAAGCATTAGGTGTACCTTCAGATGTGACTGTATGGCATGTTAGTTTATTTGGAAAATGTGGGCTTGTATGAATGTTTGTTAGATTTAGGAAGAGCTATGCTTTGGTCTTGTCTCTTTATCTCCATTGGTCAAACTGTGTGTGTTTGTTTGTGTTTATAGTAAGATATAGGAAAAGATTACAGAACCAGTGTCCTGTCTCAGGGAGCTGTAGGTCTCCCACAAGAGAAACCTGGGGCAAGAGACAGATTGACTGACTGTCCAACTGTCCTGTCTCGTATCTCCCTTGGAATATGTTTAAGTATAGGTAGATGTGCATTTTTATGTGTGAGTGTGAATCAAGTATGGTAGAGGAAGGATGGATTCTGTGGGGGGGGAGGAATTCAAGCATTAAGAATGTTACAAGGAACACCATCTCCTCTAGTGGATGGAGCTAGCTCCTGTGTCATCTCTCGGGCTAAGAATCTTCACAAGAGTGGGTGTGTAACTCCTATCTGATGGGGGGAAGTAAAGATTGAATATATACAAGTATATGTACTGTATGTACAAGTATATACAGGACATACACATACTGTATATATTTAATCGCAAACACTTTTGTATATTAAACTGTATGTGTAAATAATTATATTTTTGTTGTTAAGAATTACTTTTTTATGTCAGGCGTCCTGATGATCTTAGGCTGTGGATCGAACTTCGTAAGTCAGAAAGTAGTAAGAGGCCTACGTCTCCAAATCGTTCACGTCAGCCCCCAGCTAAGAGGCTGACGAGGCCAGACGTTGGAGGGGCCAGCTCACGACTGCGAGACCCTAAGAGGAGGATGGGCAAAGGGAAGAGGCGACCTCTCCCTACGAAGGGCAGTAAACTCGTGAGAAGTATGTTTTAGTCTTCGTTGTGCTGTATGAGAACTTACATGTACCTGAGATGTTATTCTGGCTTGCTGTAGAATTTCATGACTGTAATATTGTGTATGTAATGTGTCAAGTAATAATGCATGCACTGGCAAGGTGACAGATGGGCTTAGTGAGGCAGTAGTTGCAATGGTCTCGTGTTTAACACTAGGCCCTGGACATGGCCTGGATGATGTATCTGGTCCATGTCCGATTTTTCTTGGAGAATCTTTCTTGGAATAGTCTCGAGCTGAGTAGTGCAATCAAGGTGTGTTGGGAAATTTTCAGACATATTTTAGATTTTTAGATTATTCAGTACCAGAGGGTTTGCCATAACTTGAGTGTTTATATACATATGTACATAATATACCAAGGGGTTGTTCCCCCTTACAAGGGAGCTAACCAAAGTCAAAAGGCATAATTCCACTCCCATTCATCACCTCTCCCTCCCTCCCTCCCCTTCCTCCCTCTTATCTTGGCTCCACCTGGATGATGGGTCATCCCTGGATCTCACCCATTGCCCTGGGTCAGAAGCAATGCAGCAAGACGTAACACATCCATGGCAAGGCCACTTAATTTACTTTGGTGCTCCCCTTCCCCTTATGTAGGAACACTGAAGACTGGGAGAAATCCCTTCAGGTGCATCAAAGTACCATACATAATCATTCCTCAACCCAGTCCCTGCCATGAATCATAGTATTATCCATAAACAATCATTCTCCACTCACCCTTATCTTCAGTCTTCTCCCTTCCTTCCTCAACAGACATCTCTCTCTTGCTCAACACCCCTTTTACCCTATCCATCCATCTCATCCTCCGGCACTTCCTCATATTTACTTCCTCTAATCTTTTTTTCACAAATTTTTTCCATGTGTCCAAATCATCCCAATACTCTTTCAACCCTATTTCCCAACCCCTTTTCCACCCCCATTCTCCTCCTCATCTCCACGATTCTCATTCTATTCAGCTTAGTAACTCCTACCATACTTCTCAGACATTTCATCTCGAACACATTTAAACTCGTTCCTCTCTTCCTCTCATATATTCGATGTTTCTTCCCCATACAGTGCTGTCACCTTAATCACCCCTTCATACAATGTCCTCCTAGCATACATTCCAAAATATCTATTTTTCATAACACTTTTTAATCCCCTAAGGGACTTGTTGGTTCTTTCAATCTACCTCCACCTCCATTCCTCCCTTTCCTGCCACATGTGAACCCAAGTATCTAAAGCTATCCACTTCCCCCAGCCTCTCTCCTTTAATACTTGCTTCCAGATTGCTGCCATCCTCTCCCCTTGTACATCTCATCACCTTACTTTTACCCACATTTACCTTCAATTTTCTCCTCTTGCACACCTTCCCATACTCAAGTCACTAACTTCCTTAATCCTCCCTCTGATCTTGCTACCTTGCTACAAGTGCAGTGTCGTCGGCAAACAACAACTGGCTTATCTCCCATTTTTCTCCATTTTCTTTAACCATGTCCAAACCCCTGCCCATTACCCTCGCATTTACCTCCTGTACCACCCCATTCATGTACACGTTGAACAGCCATGGTGATATGACTCATCACTGCGGAGTGTTACTCCAACTCTCTTGGGCGGGGAGTTTGGGGTGTGTGTGTGTGTGTGTGTGTGTGTGTGTAAGGTCATAGCATTACCCATAGATCAGTCATATATGAGCTCTGAGCTCTCTTCTGGGAGGGAAGTAGCTGTCAATCACGAGTCCAACACATGATCCAAGACAATGGTGAATCACACACACACACACACACACACACACACACACACACACACACACACACACACACACACACACACACACACACACACACACACACACACACACACACACACACACACACACACACACACACACACACACACACACACACACACACACACACACACACACACACACACACACACACACACACACACACACACAGACACACACACACACACACACACACACACACACACACACACACACACACACACACACACACACACACACACACACACACACACACACACACACACACACACACACACACACACACATATATATATATATATATATGCTGAAAATGTATATCATGTGTTATATTTGGTTGTAATTGAGCCTAACTTCTACAAGCATCTCATTTTCTCTCACTCTTTCCGTGTTTGTGCATGGTGTGTGTGCACATGAACATCTCTCCTCACCCCACTTCCCTACTGCCTCCTTATCTTCTCTACTCCCTTGTCCTCTTCATTACTCCCGTTTCCTCTTTGCTGCTCCCTTCTCCTCTTCCCAAGTCCCTCCTTCTCTACTCCCTCTTCCCTACTCCCTCCTCTTCCCTACTCCCTCCTCTTCCCTACTCCCTCCTCTTCCCAACTCCCTCCTCTTCCCAACTCCCTCCTCTTCCCAGCTCCCTTCTCCTTTTCCCAGCTCCCATCTCCTTTTCCCAGCTCCCTTCTCCTCTTCCCAAGTCCCTCCTCTTCCCAGCTCCCTCCTCCTCTTCCCAGTTCCCTTCTCTTCACAACTCCCTCCTCTTCCCCACTCCCCTCCTCTTCCCCACTCCCACTTCTTCCCCACTCCCACTTCTTCCCCACTCCCACCTCTTCCCCACTCCCACCTCTTCCCCACTCCCACCTCTTCCCCACTCCCACCTCTTCCCCACTCCCACCTCTTCCCCACTCCCACCTCTTCCCCACTCCCACCTCTTCCCCACTCTCAACCTCTTCCCAGCTCCTTCCTCGGCTTCCCAGCTCCCTCCTCCTCTTCCCAGCTCCCTCCTCCACTGTCCAGTTCCCTCCTCCTCTTCCCAACTTGTTTCTCTTCCCCCTCTCCTCTCCTCCTCCTCACTCTCTCTTCTCCCTCCTCTCTCTTCTCTCTCCCTCCTCTCTCTTCTCTCTCCCTCCTCTCTCTTCTCCAACTCTTCTTTCTCCCTCCTCCCCAACTCTCCCCCTCCCCCATTTATTCTCTAACTCTTCTCCCCTCCCCCATTTTTTCTCCAACTCTCCTCCCCCTCCCCCCATATATTCTCCACCTCGCCTCTCCCCTCTTTCCAAACTCTTCCCTAACTCTCTTCTTGGCTTCCATCCCAACTCTCCTCTCCCCCTCCTCCCCAACTCTCCTCTCCCCCTCCTCCCCAACTCTCCCCCTCCTCCCCAACTCTCCTCTCCCCCTCCTCCCCAACTCTCCTCCCCAACTCTCCTCTCCCCCTCCTCCCCAACTCTCCTCTCCCCCTCCTCCCCAACTCTCCTCTCCCCCTCCTCCCCAACTCTCCTCTCCCCCTCCTCCCCAACTCTCCTCTCCCCCTCCTCCCCAACTCTCCTCTCCCCCTCCTCCCCAACTCTCTGCTCCTCCTCCCCAACTCTCCTCTCTCCCTCCTTCCCAACTCTCCTCTCTCCCTCCTTCCCAACTCTCCTCTCCCCCTTTTGTCTCCCCAACTCTCCTCTCTCCCCCTCTCCCTCAACTCTCCTCTCTCCCTCCTCCCAATCTCCTCTCTCCTCCTCCCCAACTCTCCTCCTCCTCCCCAACTCTCCTCTCCCCCTCCTCCCCAACTCTCCTCTCCCCCTCCTCCCCAACTCTCCTCTCCCCCTCCTCCCCAACTCTCCTCTCCCCCTCCTCCCCAACTCTCCTCTCCCCCTCCTCCTCCTCCCCCCCTCCTCCCTCCCCCCCTCTCCCCCTCCTCCCAACTCTCCTCTCCCCCTCCTCCCCAACTCTCCTCTCCCCCTCCTCCCCAACTCTCCTCTCCCCCTCCTCCCCAACTCTCCTCTCCCCCTCCTCCCCAACTCTCCCCCTCCTCCCCAACTCTCCTCTCCCCCTCCTCCCCAACTCTCCCCCTCCTCCCCCTCTCTCTCCCACCTCCCCCCTCCCTCTCTCCTCTCTCCTTCCTCCCAACTCTCCTCTCTCCCTCCTCCCCAACTCTCCCTCTCCCTCCTCCCCCCTCCCCCCTCCCCCAACTCTCCTCTCTCCCCTCCTCCCCAACTCTCCTCTCTCTCTTCCCCCCTCCCCTCCCCTCCTCTGTCCTCTCCTCTCCCCCCCCCTCCCCCTCCCTCTCCTCTCCCCCCCTCTCCCCAACTCTCCCCCTCTCTCCCCCTCTCCCTCCCTCTCCCCCCAACCTCCCTCCTCTCTCCCCAACTCTCCTCTCCCCCTCCTCCCCATCCTCTCCCCTCCTCCCCAACACTCTCCCTCCCTCTTCCCTCCTCCCCTCCCTCCCCCCTCTCCCCACCCCCCTCCCCCCCCTCTCTCCCTCCCCTCCCCCCTCCCTCTCCCCTCCTCTCCACTCCCCCTCTCCACCCAAACACTCTCTTCCCCTCCTCCCCCTCACTCTTCTCTCCCTCCTCCCCCCCTCCTCCCAAACTCTCCTCTTCCCCCTTCTCCCCAAACTCCTCTTGCCCTCCTCCCCCCCTCCCAACACTCCTCTCCCTTCCCTCCCCAACTCCCACTCCCCCCAACACTCCCCTCCCCCCACCTCCCCCACCTCCCCACACTCCCCAACACTCCTCTCCTCCCCTCCTCCCCAACAACCTCCTCATCCCTCCTCCCCAACACTTTTCCTCTCACCCTCCCTCACCCAACCTACTCCCCCTCACACTGCCACAACAAATCCACCCTCCTACCCAACTCTTCCCCTCACTCCATCACAACTCCCCCTCCTCCCCAACTCCCTCTCCTCCCATACTCTCCCCCTCCTCCCAACTCTCGCCCCCCTTCCATCCCCAACTCTCCTCTTCCCTCCTCCCCAAACGCTCCTCTTGCCCCTCCTCCCACAACTCTTTCCTCGTTCCCCTCCCTCACCACAACTCTCTCTCCTCCCCTCCATCCCCAACTCTCTCAATCCCCTCTCTCCCCCCTCTCCTCTTGCCCCTCCTCCCCAACTCTCGCTCTCCCCCCATCCTCCCCAACGTCTCTCTCCCCTCCCTCCGGTCCCGCAACTCTCCCCTCTCCCCCTCCTCCCGCCCCCACCCTCCCCCCCCACTCCCTCTCCCCCAACCTCCCTCTCCCCCTCCTCCCCAACAACCTCTCCCCCATACCTCCCCAACACCCCTATCCACCCTCTCTCCCTCTCCCCTCCTCCCCAACTCACCCCAACATCTCCTCCCCCCCTCTCCCTCCACTCCTCCCCACCTCCCCCTGCCTCCCCCAACTCCCCCTCCTCTCCTCTCCCTCCCCTCCTCCCCTTCTCTCTCCCCCCTCCCTCCCCAACTCTCCTCTTGCCCCCTCGCTCCCTACTCCCCAACTCCCCTCTTCCCCCCAACTCTCAACTCCCCTCTTCCCCCCAACTTCTCCCTCTCCCCCCCTCTTCCTCTCCTCTCCCAACTCGCCTCTCCTCCCCTCTCCCAACCTCCTCTCCTTACCCCTCCTCCCAACTCTCTCCTCTCCCCCTCCTCCCCACTCTCTCCGCTCCCCCCCCTCCTCAACTCTCTTCCTGCTTCCCCCTCCTCCCCAACATCTCCCTCTCTCGCCCCTCCTCCCCAACTCTCCTCTCGCCCCTCCTCCCCAGACTCTCTCTCCCCCCCCCCTCCTCCCCTCTCCTCTCCTCTCCCCTCCCTCCCTCCTCTCCACTCTCCCCATCCTCCCCCCCAACTCTCCCCCCCCCCCCTCCCCCTCCTTCTCTCTCACTCCCCCCCTACCTCCCCCAACAACTCCTCTCCCACGTCCTCCCCTCCCTCCCAACTCTCCTCTCCCCTCCTCCCCAACTCTCCTCAATCCGCTCCCCCTCCCCAACTCCCCCCTCCTCGTCCCCCTCCCCCCCCCTCCCCTGCCCCCCCCTCTCCCAACTCTCCTCTCCCCCAACTCATCCTCTACCCCCTAATCCTCCCCAAGTCTCCCCCTCTCCTCCCCAACTCTCCCCAACCTCCCCGTCCTCCACCTCTCCTCTCCCAATCTCCTCCTCAACCTCCTCTCTCCCCAAGTCCTCCTCTTGCCACCCTCTCCCCCTCCTCCACCTCCCACTAGCCTCTCCCAACTCCCCCTCCCTTCCCCACCTCTCCTCCCCCCCTCCTCCCTCCTTCCCTCCTCTACTCCCTCTCCCCTCCAACTCTCCCCCTACCCCCTCAACTCCCCCAACTCTCCTCTCCCCCTCCTCCAACAACTCTCCTCTCCCCTCAACTACGTCCCCCAACTCCCCCTCTCCTCTCCCACTCCCCTCCTCCCCAAAACTCCTCTCCTTACGTCCCTCCTCCCAACTCCTCCTCTCTTCCCTACTCACCCCAAACTCTCCCCCTCCCCCTCCTCCCCAACCTCTCCCCCTCCTCCCACCCTCTCCCCCCCCCTCTCCTTACCCCAACTCCTCCTCACTCATCCTCTCCCCCTCCTCCCCCAAGTCTCCTCTCCACCCTCCTATCCTCCCCAACTCTCTCTCTCCCCCTCCTCTCCCCCCTCTCCTCCCCCCTTCCTCCCCCAAGATCTCTCTCTCCCCCTTCTTCCCCAATCTTCTCTCCCCCTCCTCCCCAACTCTCCTCTCCCCCTCCTCCCCAACTCTCCTCTCCCCCTCCTCCCCAACTCTCCTCTCCCCCTCCTCCCCAACTCTCCTCTCCCCTCCATCCCCAATCTCTCCTCTCCACCTCTCCCCTCTCCCTCCCCCTCCTCCCCACTCTCCTCTCCCTCTCGCTCACTCCCCTCCTCCTCCCAACTCTCTCTCGCCCCTCCTCCACAACTCTCCCCTTCCCCTCCTCCACAACTCTCCTCTCCCCCCTCCTCCGCCCAACCTCTCCTCCCTAGCTCCCAACTGCTCCTCTCCTCCTCCTCCCCATCTCTCCTCTCCTCCCCTCTCCCCTTCCTCCCATCTCCCTCTCCCCTCCTCCCCCCCTCCTCCCCAACTCTCCTCTCTCGCCCCGCCTCCGTCCTCTCCCCCGTCCTCCCCCACTCTCCCCTCCCCCTCCTCGTCCTTCACTCGTCCTCTCCCTCCTCATCCTCCTCTCCCCCTCCCTCCTCCTCCCTCTCTCCTCTCTCCCCTCTCCCTCCCTCCCCAACTCTCCTCTCCATCCTCCTTCCCGCCCTTCTAGTCCTCCACCTCCTCCCCACGCCTCCCTCCCTCTCACCCCCTCCTCCCCCCCTCCTCTCCCTCCCCCCGCCCCCTCTCCCTCGCCTCTCATCCGTCCTCCCTCCTTCCTTTCTTCTTCTCCTCCCCCTCCCTCCTCCCCCACTCCCCTCCTCGTCATCACAAACTCTCTCCTCCCCCATCCTCACACCTCCTCCCCCCTCCCACCCCCCTCCCCTCCCACTCCTCATCCCCTCCACCCTCCCTCCCCCCCCACCACTCCACCCCTCACTCTCCACCCCTCACCCTCTCACCCCTCCCCCCTTCCCCCTCTGCTCTCTCCCCTCCCTCTCCCCCCCCTCCTCTCCCCTCCCCTTCGCCTCTCTCTCCCTCTCCTCTCTCCCATTCTCTCAGTCTCCCTCCTCTCCCCATCTCCGTTTCCTCTTGCTCATCTCTTCTGTCTCTCTCCTCTTCTCATTTCTCCTCTCTCATTGCTCCTCTCTTCTCATTCTCTCCTCTCTCCCTCCTTCTCTCCCTCTTCGTCTCTCCTCACCCCTCATGTCTTCCGTCTCCTCACCCCTTCTTATCTCCTCTCTCACCTCACCTCCTCTCTCCTCCTCCCCTCCTCTCTCTCCTCCTCCCCTCCTCTCTCTCCTCCGTCCTCCCACTCCTCTCTCCTCCCCCCTCTCTCTCCCCTCCTCTCTCCCTCTCTCCTCCTCCCCTCCTCTTTCCTCCTCCCCTCCTCTTTCCTCCTCCCCTCCTCTCTCCTCCTCTCTCCTCCTCCCCCTCCTCTCTCCTCCTCCCCTCCTCTCTCCCTCCTCCTCCCCTCCTCCTCCCCTCCTCTCTCCCTCTCCCTTCCCTCCTCTCTCCATCTCCCTTCCTCTCTCCCTCTCCCCTCTTCTCCCTTTCCCCTCTTCTCCCCTCCTCTCCCTAGTCTCTACTCCCTACTCTCCCCTTCCCTCACCTCTTTCCCCTCCAATTTCCCTCCTCCCCTCTCCCTTCCTCTTTCCTCCCCTCCCTTCTCTCCTCCTCACCCTTCCCCTCCACTACCTTCTCCCTTCTCCCATTTCTTCTCCCCTCTCCTATCCCCTCCCTTCCTCTTTCCTCTCCTCTCTCCCCTCTCCTCCCCTCCAGTACCTTCTTCTCCCTTCTATTTCTTTATCACTCTCCTTTCCCCTCCCTTCTCTCCCCTTTCCTCTCACCTCGCATGTCCTCTCCCATCCCCTACCATTACCATCCCCTCCCATCTCTCATCCTCTCCCATCTTTCATCTCCATCCTCTCCCATTTTCCATCTTCCATCCTCTTCCCATCTTCTATCCCCTTCCATCGTCCATCCCCTCCTATCTCCCATTCCCCTCTCATCTCTCCTTTCCCCCTTTACTTCCCCCCCTCTCCTTCCTCCTGTCTTGCCTCTTTCTTCTCTCTCTCCCCTCTCGCCTTTTCTACTCTCCCCTTTCCCCCTCCCTCTTCCCCACTCCCCTCCTCTTCCCTCCTCCTCCCACTTCCCTCCTCTCCCTCCCACTTCCCTCCTCTCCCTCCCTCTTCCCTCCTCCCCCTCCCTATTCCCACCTCTCTCTTCCCCGCTCCCCCTCCCTCTTCCCCCCTCCCTCTTCCCCCCTCCCCCTCCCTCTTCCCCCCTCCCCCTCCCTCTTCCCCCCTCCCCCTCCCTCTTCCCCCTCCCCCTCCCTCTTCCCCCTCCCCCTCCCTCTTCCCCCCTCCCCCTCCCTCTTCCCCCCTCCCCCTCCCTCTTCCCCCCTCCCCATCCCTCTTCCCCCTCCCCATCCCTCTTCCCCCCTCCCCATCCCTCTTCCATCTTCCCCTCTCTCTTTCTCTTCCCACCCTC
>NC_134779.1:53856375-53873875 GCF_046742065.1 Oratosquilla oratoria
TCTCTTGCCTGTGCATATTTCAGCAGATTTACTGATGTGACATTTTTCTCCATATGCTTTTTCTCATATCATGTATTTTAGAATTGATGTTATATCTTCACTTGTAACTTGTGATATACTATTTTCATCTACATGCAGATTTGCATTTAGTATTGGTATGTGAAGAGTAAAGCTCTTGGTAACATTCTTCCACTTTGACAAAAGGGAGGTGGAAAGGTGAGACAGGGACGAATTTACGTGGAGAACAGCAACCAGATTAATTCCCAGCTGTGCTATTGATAAAATATATAAAAAGAACTTCAAATCAGTAGACTTAACATCATTGAAAGAAAGAAGAAAAAGTGGTTACTTGGAAAAGGTCTTGTGTCTTGCTACAATTACTTCTGACCTGGGCGATGGGCAGGAGACAGGGATCCACCTTCATCCGCAAGGAGTTTAGATAAGAGGGAAGCAAGGATGGTGGATATGAGTGGAATGGGGGCATATCTATGACTTGGCTACCCCTCTTTTAAGGGGGAAGAGCCCTTAATGTACAAAATTTCTTTGGTATGGGACAGGAGAGGTGTTAGGTGGGAACAAATTGAAGGACACATGTCTGAAGAATGTGAACCATGAAGATGTATCAACTGGAACTGTGTGGAATACAGTGTCGCCTAAACTAAAACCATAAGTGAATTTAAAACTAGATATGATAGTTGAGAAAAAGAGACAGGACCCAAAGAGCATAGCTTTCTTTCTGAAGACTACAATTGAGTAGGTTAGGTAAATCCGTAAGTATGAAAGTAGAATGATTGGTATACAGGGAGAAGTAGAAGAAAGGGTGTTGAAAGACAAAGGAAAGTACTCTAGGATAACTGGAAGAGGTGTGTGTAACAGGTGTTGAGGCTAACAAATATAGAAAAGAATATTTGTATAAAATGGTTTTATGAAATGATGGTGGTATACCAGTTCTGGCTGTCTGGGCAGTGCCGCAGAAGTGCTGTGCCTAACTGCATTGCCTTTGACCCGAGTGGTGTGCTGGGAGACAGGGATGACCATGAGGTGCTGAGATGGCAAGGGTGATTGATTGATTGATTAATTTTATGATTGTGTGTGTGTATGTGTGAGAGAGAAAGAGGTAGGGAGGGAAAGAGAAAAATATAGCACTGGACACTTGTGTATTAAGGCTGCAAATCCTCCATATAAGAGGAGTAGCCAAGTGAAAACACACCCACACGAAAAGCCCCACTACAGAAACAATGCTAATTTAGATTGTTTCACCTACAGAAGCCGCCGGGAGTGCCGCCAACATCCGCAGAGTTCTCAAGAAGCCCAAGAATATCAGCAAAGTCAACCGCCTCGCAGTAAAACCACGCGTGCTCAAGAAAGCTACAACACAGAAATTACTAAAGGATGGCAAGGAGACAAGTAGTGGTGGAGGCGGGTCTGGCAACGGTGGCGGCAGCAGCAGCAGCAGCTCAAAAAAACAGGAGAAAGGAGAAAAGAGTGAAAAGTCGGGGGTAAGAATGATCGAGGAAAGCCTTGTAGGTCTTCTCTTCTCATTTTTCTCTCTTTTTCCTTTTCTTCTCTTTTTTTTCCCTCTTTTCTCTTTCTGTTACTTCCTCTCTTCACCATTTCCCCTTTGTCAGTAGGATCAGAAAACATTGTGATGAAATCACAATGTGTTGTACCATGAAATATATATTTTTATACAACTGGGATATTAATTGAATAATTATTATTATTATAATTACTAATTTATTTATTTATTTATTTTTTCTTCTTTTTTTCTTAATCCTTGTATTCACATTACAGCAATCCCTTGTTATTTGTGGGGGTTACATTTATGGTAGACTGGCTGGTGAAGTTATTTAATGTTTGTTTAAGAGAGGGTAGAGTGCTGGAGGACTGCCTGTATAGTTCCACTTTACAAGATCAAATTTTTGTGGTAAGACAGATATGTGAGAAAGTAATATGAAAAGGTGAGGATGTCTTTTGGGCTTTTATGGATCTGGAGAAGGCTTACGACAGGGTAGACAGGAAGAAACTGTGGGAGGAACTGCAGATATATGGGATAGGAGGAAAGCTGTTAAAAGCAGTCAAGAGTTTTTACAAGAGTAGTAGAGCTTGTGTTAGGATTAGAAATGGAGAGAGTGAGTGGTTTGAGGTAAAGGTGGGACTTCATTAGGGATGTGTTATGTCGCCCTGGGTGTTCAATCTATACATGGATGGGGTGGTGCGAGAGGTGAATGCAAGGGTGGTGGGTCAGGGGTTGGAGATGGTTAAAGAAAATGGAGAAAAGTGGGAAGTAAGCCAGTTGTTTGCTGATGACGCTGTGCTTGTAGCAGGATCAGAGGAGGGAATGAGGAAGTTAGTGACAGAGTTTGAGAAGGTGTGTGAAAGAAGGAAGCTGAAGATAAATGTGGGCAAAAAGTAAGGTGATGAGATGTACAAGGGGAGAGAGTGACAGCAGGCTGGAAGTGAGCATTAAGGGTGAGAGACTGAAGGAAGTGGATAGTTTTAGATACTTGGGTGCGAATGTGGCAGGAAAGGGAGGAGTGGGGGTGGAGGTAGAATGTAGATTGAGAGAAGCAAGTAAATGCCTTTGTGGATTAAAAAGTGTAATGAGAAATAGACATCTGGGAATGGATGCTAAGAGGAGGTTATATGAAGGAGTGATTGTGCCAGCAGCACTGTACAGGGCAGAAACATGGAACATGAGAGAGGAAGAGAGAAGGAGTTTGAATGTGTTTGAGATGAAATGTCTGAGAAGTATGATGGGGGTTACTAGTGTGTGAGAAATGAGGAGGTGAGGAGGAGAACAGGGGTGGAAAGGGAGCTGGGAGATAGGGTTGATGAAAGAGTATTAGGATGGTTTGGACACATGTCAAGAATGAGTGAAGAAAGATTAGTAAAAGAGGTGTGGAAGGCAGAGGTGGAAGGAGTGAATATGAGGGGGCGTCCTAGGGGGGTAGCCAAAAAGAAAAAGACATAGAAACCACTCCCACCCATTCCATTTCCTATATATTCCATTCCCCTCCACCCTCCTCCCTCCCTCTTATCATGGCACCTCCTAGATGACGTGTCATCCCTCCATCCTGTCCACTGCCCTGGGTCAGAAGCAGTGTCGCAAGACACAGCACATCCACAGCAAGGCCGCTTCATAAATTTGGTGAACCCCCTCTCTGTCTTCTGCATAATAGCAAGAATATTCTGTCTTTCAGTAGTTTGAATCTGGGTGCCTTCCTCTCCTCTGAAGAAATGAATGTTCTGCTAGGTGGCATTTCCTTCCACCAAAGTCCCATTTCATCTGCATTAAACACATGTTCTGGCAGATATCCGTGGTACTTAATCAGCTTCTCTAGTTCTGCCGGATACGCTTCTGCCGCCATGTGATCAGCTGATGTGGACTCACCTGTTATTCTTAGATTGTGGAGTCCAAATCTTTTCTTAAAATTTTCAAACCATCCCTTGCTGGCCACAAAAGATTGTTTTTCTCCACATTTCTTACTGAAATATTCATACATTTTCTTAGCCAACTCTCTGATGGGAATTGCCTCAAATGGAATATGTCGGCGTTTCAGATCTTCAATCCAGACATTAAGTGACTTTTCCAATTTTATCATAGCAATATTGTGCACATACTGAGAATCTTTTGCTTAGACTGGAGCACATGCCACTGTTTATCTAACATCTTTCTCACTTTTCTTCATGTAACGCAATGTGGACTCGTCGCTACCATAAGCAGGGCTACACGCCATGAAACTCATTCCACTTCGGAGTTTATCCAATATCACTATTTTTCTGTAAATGTCGAAACTTTTCCAGCTCTTTTGGACACTTTACCATCTTTACTATTAATATTTGTCTTTGCTGAGGCTGAACTATATCCAGAAGCCATGCCAAGAGTGCACAAGTGGAGAGTATCAGCACAGGGCATCTAAACAAACCAAAAGAAACATGTAAAGTGAGGTGGAAGCTACATCGAAGATTTAAAAACACGTGGAGTAAAGTGATGGTGGCACCATACTGTACAAGCAGCGGAAATATTTCTCACTCCCCCCCCACCTCCAGAAAAGTCTGCGAATAATAAAAGCACAAAAAATATGGGATTTGCTGTAATGACTTCAATTTTTTTTATTTATTATTTATTTATTTATTTTATTATTTATTTATTTTTTATATTATTATTATTATCATTTATTTATTTTTTCCCAATTTTATTTTATTTCTTACAGGCATCAACAGTTTGCACTGTTTTTGCTCAGTTGATTGTTACTTGAATTTGTATAGTATTATGAGTTCTATTTTCCAATTAACCGTGGTTCCTTTCCCCACAGAGGCGGGGGTCACCATCCAATACTCGCTGAGGACAAGTCCATCAACCCATAGGGAAAAAATGGGAGAATGGGGGGCCACTTTCCTCGCTTCTCACTTGATCTTCTCTGCCCATTTAACCAGGATGTATTTGGAAATTCACAGCACGATTCTTTCTCCCCAGGACAAGGGAAACGAGTCGAAATCTTCCAGGCCATCACCCCGGGAACGTGACGAGAAGCTTTCCACAAACGTCAAGTGAACGGTGACACAAGATGCCCTTCACCGGTGGCCCCCCAGGGGATAGGGAATTTTTATGCCACAATTGTGGGTGTGTATGCAGATGTGTGTATATGTAAATGTGTTTTTAAGCATACAATAAACCCAATCATGAAAGATTGATTATGAATTGATAACTGATTTTAGGGAAGGGAAGGGGGGGTCTTTACCATCTCGCGAGAGCGTGTATGGTGAATTGTGGTGATTGATTAGTGACCTTAATATATGTATGTGTATATATATATATCTGTATAAATATATATATACAAGCACTTTGATGAATCGTGATGTGATCTAGTGGTCTGATATAAAGAAAAAAGTTATACATCATATGTAGTGTTTTCTTATCCAACATTCTTGTAATTACTAGTTAAACTTGCATATTACATACAAGACCCGGTGAATGTAGTCTTGCTGTATTGTTTCTGACACAGGAGGAGCTAAGAAGAGAGGGAAATGAGGGTGCTGGATGGGAGTGGATACGTACCTTTTGCCTTGGCTATCTCCCATATAAGGGGTTGGGGTGGGGGGGAGCCCTCGGTATATAGATTACATATCAAAAGGCCCTTTCCCCCTTATAAAGGCGGGTTGACCCAACCAAGGCATATTTATGCTTTTACTCATTCAGCATCCATCCAACTACCTTTATGTTGACCCTTTTTATTTTAGGTCCTTGTGGAAGAAGGAGCATCGCAGTCCCCTGCCCAGTGTTTGGGTCGGAAACAATGCAGCAAGCTCGACACTTGTACTACAGGGGTGAACTTGCCTAAAGATTTAATAGTGGCAGGGGTCAGGGATGACCCCTCATCCACGAGGAGCTAAGATGAAAGGGAGATGGGAGTGGCTGGCCACCTCCCTATTAAGGGAGAAGCCTTTTGGTATATGGATAGAAAAAGGGCAAAATAAGTACAAAAAATTCCTGCAGAAGGAACAAAACGAGTAAATTGATTTGGAGTCCAAGTGCTGATGTTGGAGAATTTGGTTTCTTACAAAGGGCATTACAAAAGAGGAATGCCTGTGGAGGAAGGATGGGAGAGGGGTTGTGTATAGATGATGCTGTGATGCATGAGGGTGATGGGGATGAGGAAGTATGTATGAGAAAAAATTTGACGCAGCCCGAAGGGATTTCTCCCCGTCTTCTCCTTTTCTGCATGGGGGGGTTGCCGAATTTATGAAGTGGTCTTGCCATGGATGTGCTGCGTCTTGCGACACTGCTTCTGACCCAGGGCAGTGGACAGGATGCAGGGATGACCCGTCATCCAGGAGGTGCTAAGGTAAGAGGGAGTGGAATATATAGGAAATGAAATGGGTGGGAGTGGTTTCTATGCCTTTTTCTTTTTGGCCACCCCCCCATGTAGGGGGAAAAAGCCTTTGGTATATGTATGTATGTAGAGTTGCAGACTAAATTCTTCATGAGGAAGAGTTCCAGACACCTGGTGGAAAAAAGAAAAAGTACTGGTTGACTAGAAGTAATTGCACACTAAAAGAATGAATAGTGTTATAGTCTCTAATTTAGAGACTTGTATCATGCTGCATTGCTTCTGACACAGGCCAGTGGGCAGATGACTTATCATCTACGATGAGCTAAGATGAGAGCGAGGCAGGGGTAGTGGGTGGGATTGGTGTGTCTTTTAACTTGGCTATCTCTTATAAGGGATTTCTCCCCGTCTTCTCCTTTTCTGCATGGGGGGGTCGCCGAATTTATGAAGTGGCCTTGCTGTGTCTTGCGACACTACTGCTGACCCAGGGCAGTGGACAGGATGCAGGGATGACCTGTTATCCAGGAGGGGCCAAGATAAGAGGGAGGGGAGTGGAATATATAGGAAATGGAATGGGTGGGAGTGGTTTCTATGCCTTTTTCTTTTTGGCTACCCTCCGTGTAGGGGGAAAAAAAGCCTTTGGTATATGTGTGTTTGTCTCTTATAAGGGGGAAAAAGCCCTTGCTATATAGACAGTCAAAGAAGGTGAAGTACACAGCCACTGAGTTCTGAAGAAAAGTGAACATTAATGACAATAGAAACTTGCAGTATTGTGGTTGACAAGGAGAGGTGTTTTTTAAAAGGGAAGCTTTTAGATTTTGTTCAGAAGTACTGAGTGAGACTAATCACCCAAAACATAAGCTTATCCTTACAAATGTACAAAACCTCTTTAGGGTCAACAGATAAGTTGGTGTCGGAAAAATCAAAGTAGTACAGAGTGACAAATTTTGATGAAGCAGATTGCATGGGTTTTATGCAGCCAATATGTTAGGGACTTGGTGACGCCCCTATGGACTAGTCATGCATTTTTTTAATGGTTGGAAAGTAATGTCCATATGAGGAATGTTTTTAATATTGACAATTTGAAAACAACCACAGCTAACTTTTAAAAACAATGGTTACATTTTTTTTTTCCAATGAACTGCTATACAACCAGAAATGATTGCTGCTGGAATGTAATTGTGCACAAATATAAATGACACTTGCACAAGCAGACATGCTTGGACATTGAGAAAAAGTAAACATTTGTGAAGTGTGTAAACACAGTTATAAGGTACTGGCAGGTGAATAGGTACCACACTTTTGCAAGAAGGGAAATATTGGAGGCTTGGCAGTGATTGGCAAGAGCATTCTCTTATAGATGTATGATGTAACATTCTGATTATGTGGTGTAAGCTACAGGAAATCTATGGGGAGCATAAGGGAAGAAGTATTGATTTATGTATACTGGGAAGTTCTGAGAAACTTGTTTCTTAAACTGAGCTGCACAGGAGAACTAAGATCTGTATCTTCAATGCCTTCATGATCCCAGTCTTCCTGTGTGGATGTCAGATTTGTACTCTGCTTTGAAAGTCATACCTTTCGCACAGAGTTGTTGTACAGTGAGACCTCTCATTAACGGACGTTAATTAGCTGTGTTTGCGGTGTTTTTGCCGTGTTTTCGTTGTGTTTTTGGTGCTGTGCAATCACTATGCCACCCAAAAACCACTCCAAATCAACGGATCATTCACATCAACGGACACCGTTACCCCCCTTTTAGTCCGTTAATGAGAGGTAGTACTGTATAACAAAGCAGTGGGAATATGACTAACTTTGGCTTCTGGACCCTACTGCAGAAGCATTCCGTCCTCCTCTCTTGCCTTGGTCTCAGATGGTGTGGGAAAAGCTGAGGATGGCTCTTCATCTATGAGGTGCTCAGATGTGAGGGCTGAAGAATGGGTGTGGGGATGTATGTAAAGTGGGCGTTTATTTTTACACTACCACCTTCCTTATAAGGGAGAAAAGCCCTTTTAGTATAAATGTATACTAAGTCTCAAGCAGCATGGTAGGGAACCAGGTATGACTTCATCCCTAAGGTACTGAGATGGAAGGGGCACTAAATGAGATTGTGTCTATGTATACCCGTTGCACTGAGAAATGGCCGTTAGGGCGGAGCACTGGGAGTCCCCCTGTGGTGCCACATAATTATTTCATAATTTTATTTTATTTTATAATTCTATTTTATGATTTTATAATGTTGCCACATATAATTATATTATAATTTTTTGTCACACACCACCACTGAAGTAAAAATCAAAAGCAATGTTTTCTATACAAAGGTTTCGTTTCCTCGAGTCTAGACATGGCATATGAGGGAGAGAGAGCGATGTTGCTGCTACATCTAATCTCTGGCCCTGCCCCCCTCACACTGCATTCAGAAAACATTACATCCACACGCACGTTCTCGCCATGGATGCCCATGCGTGGCAACACCGGGAAATCTCCTAGCCACGCCTTAGCGGTCATTTCTCGTTGTGCTGACTATAGTGGGTGTGCACTTTGATTTCATCACCCCCTTTGTGAGGGAGAAAGGGTTTTTGGTATATATATATATATACATATACCAAATCACCACAGTTGATCACGGGGTACCACTGGAGAGTGTCAAATAAGGATATACTTGATGGCACTAATGTGAGACACACAACATCAGCTGAGGCCTCATACAAATTGGCTAATCTCCCAGATGATGACCTTGCTCATAGGGTCATCTCATTGAGTGGTGACCTAGAATGGACTAGGCCAGTGGTTCCTTCAAGTTTTTCAGCCCTGATACCCCAAAGGTTAACTCCAAATTAACCTGATACCCTTCAACATTAGCCTACTGCTCTCTATTTTTAACTTTTAATTTACTTTACTTAAAAAGAGAGAGAGAGAGTGAAGAGAGGATGGATATGAGCAAACAACTGAAATCTAGGGACTCTATTTTTATTTTTAGTAAAAAGATGACTAAAATATAATTCCAAACAAAATCATTGATTTAATATTTCCTCTGTGATGCCTTTTTGGATACCCCCAAGAATTGGATTGAATACCCCCTAGGGGTTTTGAGACACTACTTTAGGAACACCTGGACTAGGCTAAGGGATCACCCACACAGGATATGGTTGTGTCAACTGAATCTGAAGCTGTATGGAAGTTGTGATGATGATACAAGAGTCTGCTTGGGAGCTTGACAAGGATGATCCACAGGACTGGAAAAGGGTAAGTGCAGTCATAGCTTTTGTTCTCGCATATGAACTTTTTATTTTGTTATTACTTGGGGGATGAGGGAGTATATGTGAGAAATAATTTGACACAGGCTGAAGGGATTTCTCCCCTTCTTTTCTGCATAAGGGGATGGAGAGTGGGGATTGCCAATTTAATGAAGCGGTCTTGCTGTGGATGTGCTGCATCTTGTGCCCTTGACACTGCCTCTGACCCAGGGCAGTGTGTGAGATGCAGAGATGACCCGTCATCTAGGAGGTGCCAAGATAAGAGGGAGGGAAGGGGGTGGATGGGAGTGGAGTTCATTGGGGATGGAATGGGTGGGAGTGGTTTTTATGCCTTTGTTTTTTGGCTACCTCCCTTATAAGGGGGAAAAAAGCCTTTGGTATATGTATATACTTGTTATTACTTGGCTGAGTGGCTTAGGGCGTCGTTATTTGCAGTGAAGGTCAAGGGGATGGCAGTTTGAACCCTGACACCGGCAAAGTTGAACCAAGGGCATGGTTCATTAAAATCCATGCTACAAAGTCCTCTGTGAGGGGCACTGTCCTAGCCCTCTGATAGGGGAGTTTGTGATGTTAAACCACATCATCATATCACTTGTTTTTATTAATTCATTTTTTTAGACCAACAAGCTCTGATGGTGCACACAGGACAAGGGACATGAACATGATTAGGGCATTGGATCCTGGATGTTCATTTAAGAAAAGACAAATGAGTACACACACACCCTGGGTTGGAATATGCAGCAGTTGTGTGGTCCCTGTTGGGGAGAAAGAAAAAAAAAAAAAAGATATGGAGAATACAAAGGGTAGCAACTGCATTAGTTCTCAACCTAACATACAAACCCTATATCTATCTATCTATATATATAAAAGGATTCTTTTCCCACATAAAGGTGGTAGCCAATTCAAAAGCATGCATCCACTCCCATCTACCACCCTTGTTTCCCTCTTATCTGAGCCCCTGGTGGATGAAGGGTTCATCCCTGTCTGCCCTATGCCTGGGTCTGAAGCAGTGCAGTAAGACACAGTACATCCACAGCAGGGGTACTTCACTCACACAGCGACCTTCCTTCCATGTCCCCTTGTGATGAAAATAGAGAAGACGGGGAGAAATCCCTTGGGCTGTGTCAAACTATCATCCATACACAACCATCCTCCATTCACCCCTATCTATTGCCTCCTCCCTTCCCTGCTCAACAGACTTTCCCTTCTTTCTCAAAGCCCCTTTCACTCCATCCATCTCATCCTCGTTCATCCCCTCAAGTTCACTCTATCCACCAGTGCTTTCCATGCCACTTTTGCTAGTCTTTTTGTGCTCAATTCTTTCCATTTGTCCAAATCACCCTAATACTTTTAAAATGGCAATTACTGACAAAATGGTCATAATAGACACCATATGAGTATGAAAATTTGATTAAAAGTATAATGTTTCACTTGCTAAATCTTTTTCAATTACATGTACTTGAAAAAGATTTGAGAAGTGAAATATTGTATTTCTAATAAAGGTTTCATCCTCATATGATGTTTACCCTGTGATCATCCCAGCTCCCTATCCAATCCCGCTCTCCTCCTCACCTCCTCATTTCTCACTCTATCCAACCTTGTAACCCCTACCATACTTCTCAGACACTTCATCTCAAACACATTTAAACTTCTCCTTTCTGCCTCTCTTAAATTCCAAGTCTCTGCCCCATACAGTGTTGTCAGCACAATTACCCCTTTATATAATCTCTGTATCCATTCCCAGATACCTATTTCTTATGACATGTTTCAGTCCCCTGAAGTATTTACTTGCTTTTCTCAGTCTACAATTTACCTCCACTTCCACCCCTCCATTTCATGCCACATGCAACCCCAAATACCTTGAACCACCTTGGGGATCGGTCCAGGATGTAACACTTCACCCCATACCATTCAACACATAATGGAAGACTGCATTATACACAATCATGCACGCAAACAACACAACATACACAAGTGCCACAACCAAAATTCTCCTCCCTACCACAGATAACACAACAGAAACCCAATCCATTCGTATCCGCACAGGCAACAATTCAACACTAACAATAGTTAACATGTACATTCCCCCCCAATCATCCCCCACAGTTCCAAACACCTTCAGACCTCAGCTCAGCCAACTAACCTCAATCCCCAACCTGATCATGGGTGGTGACTTCAACGCCAAGTCGTCTGCCTGGTTTGTCGACAACCCCGACACAGACAGAGGGCTTGATATACAGACTCAACTCGACTCATTGACTATCATGAACAACACGCATAATCATACACATATCCCATACCAAGCCCTCTACACTCCCTCCTCTCCTGATATCACCTTTTGCTCCCCCTGCCTAACCCCAACAACATCATGGAGAGTGGTCGGAGCCCTTGGTTCTGACCACCTTCCAATCATCATCACCAAAAACAAGATGCACCCCAGCTGGCCACAGACACACTTACACCAATTACAAGAGAGCTAACTGGGAAGCCTTTAATGAAGAGACAGAACAACATTTTGAAACACTTAACAGTACACCAATCACAAACATAAACAATGCTGTGCACGCTTTTAATACAATCATACAAAACGCAGACAAGAGATACATCCCTAGAGGCAACAGAAAATCACACAACCCCAACTTCACACCAGAAATCCAAGGCCTCATCAGACAACGTGACACACTTAAACACGATTCCCCCACACCTATCCCTCAAAACATAGCAGACCAAATACAAACACTAAACACTGTGATTGCCAATAAAATACATGAACAAAAAACACAAAATTGGCAAAACTTTATCAATACACTTGATCACAAAACAAACACCAGCAAATTGTTCAAAACACTCAACAGCATCACACTATCCAACACTAACACTACACGCTCTCACGCAGCAATAATCACAACAACAGATAATCTACCCTCAAACAGACAACAAGCAAACGCACTCATACGTCATTTTGCACAGACGAGCCATCTTACATCTCACCCTGACGACCGACGCACCATTCGACGTAAGAAAGACTTTCCCACAGACTCAGACTATACACCCTTCATAGACAGTCAGACAAAACTCATAATGCATAGTCTCAAGCACTCATCTGCCTGTGGCCCTGATAACATAAGCAACATCCACCTAAAACACATTGGACCACAAGGTATACACGCACTCACAAACATTGCAAACTACAGCTATTCACACAACACTATACCCGACATCTGGAAGCATGGTAAAATAATCACCATCCCAAAACCGAACAAAGACCCAACAATCCCATCATCGCACCGCCCAATCATACTTCTCTGCACCCCCTCTAAAGTCATTGAACGCCTAATACTTAAACTTGTCACACCATATATTCCCCTTGCTGACTCACAACACGGTTTTAGGCCACTACACTCCACAAACACTCTTCTGACAAACCTCACACAAAGAATTTTTGATGGCATCAATTCAGATAGGCCCCACCACAGAACACTTCTTATAACATTGGACATTAGTAAAGCTTTTGATGCTATCCCCCGCCACAACCTAACAAATAAAATATATAACACAGACATGCACAATAACACCAAAAGATGGCTGGCCAATTATCTGGCAGGCAGGAATGCTCATGTGTCATATAATGGCCAATCATCGCACATCAGAAACATTAAGAACGGAGTACCGCAGGGCTCAGTTCTATCCCCCACATTATTTAATCTATACATGCATGACTTACCCACGCCAGACACCTCAGAAATACAAATCTCTTCTTACGCAGACGACATAACAATCACATGCACACATCGTAACACAGACAAAGCTGCAGAAATAATCCAGCCTTACCTTGACACACTCGACACATGGTTCATCACAAACAGACTCAAAATAGCTCCAACCAAATCTACAGCAACACTTCTCACCAACTGGACAAAAGAACACAAATACATACCTCATCTCTACATCAACAACACTCTAATACCACACACAAACACACCGAAAATTCTTGGTGTAACATACGATACGTCCATGTCTTTCAAACAACACCTCACAAACATAAAAAACAAATGCACACCTAGACTTAACGCACTTAAGTCAATCACTGGAACGACATTTGGACAAAACAAAGAAACTAATATAACAATATACAAACAATGTATACGCTCAGTGATGAATTATGCGAGTCCTGCATGGGCTCCTAATCTCAGTGAGACACACCACAACACCCTTCAAATCATACAAAACAAAGCCCTAAAAACAATTACAGGCTGCACAAATACATCACCTACAGACCATTTACACCATGAAACAAAAGTCCTCAAAGTCAAGGAACACCTCGACATGAGAGGCACACAAACACTTGCTGCAGCCACCACAAACACATCACACCCGTTACACTACATAGCAGAACACCCACACACACCAAGAAACATTAAAACTACACCCAAAGACCTTTATTACACAAAGATACTCTCTTCTCTTCCTCCACAACCACCAAATACCAGCCTCCGGAAACATATTCATAATCATATCACTCACCGCTCCATTAACACACTGAAAGACAACACACTGCTGCATGCCAGACCCCCTGATATCCACCCTTCTGAATCCTCTCTCCCACGTAAGGACAGAGTCCACTTGGCCAGACTGCGATGCGGTCACCACCCAGCACTTCTAAGCTACCAGAGGAGGCTGGACGACCGTGTTGTGAACAGCTGCCCAGGATGTAACACTTCACCCCATACCATACAACACATAATGGAAGACTGCATTATACACAATCATGCACGCAAACAAACAACACAACATACACTCTATAAAGGATTTGTGGGAAAACCCAGTCTCGGCTGTGGCCTTCCTTGGGGAGACGGGACTGCTCGGACAGACAGTCTAGGGAACGACAACAACAACAACAACAACAACATACACTCTATAAAGGATTTGTGGGAAAACCCAGTCTCGGCTGTGGCCTTCCTTGGGGAGAACGGGACTGCTCGGACAGACAGTCTAGGGAACGACAACAACAACAACCTTGAACCACCTACTTCCTCTAGCCACTCTCCATTAAGACGTACTTCCAGCTCACTGCCATCCTCTTCCCTGGAATATCTCATCACCTTACTTTTATTACCCACATTTATCTTTAACTTTCTCCTATTGTATACCTGCTAAAACTTTGTCACTAACTGCCTTAATCCCTCCTTTGACCCTGCCTCAAGTGCTGTGTCATCCGCAAACAACAGCTGGCTCACCTCCCACTTCTCTCCATTTTCTTTAACCGTCTTTAGTTCCCTGCCTTTTACTCTTGCATTCACCTCCCACGCCACCCCATCCATGTACACGTTGAACAGCCAGGGCAACATGACACATCCCTGATGCAGTCCCACCTTAACCTCAAACCACTCGCTCTCTCCATTTCCAATTCTAACATAGGCTCTACTATAATAAAAAATCTTGAGTGCCCTTAACAGCTTTCCCCAAATTCTACATACCTGCAATATCTTTCACAGTGCCTTCCTGTTTACCCTATCATAAGCCTTCTCCAAATCCATAAAGGCCCCAAAAAAGATCCTTAACTTTTTCCAAAACCCTCTCACAAACCTTCTTTACCATAGATTAAAACCATTGGACCTACCATCACCAGAAGAAAGAAGAGAGAGAGGGGACGTGATTGCTATGTTCAGATCGAAGAAAGGATTTTTTTCTCGTTATTATTCTTTAATGTGAGGTTACGGGGTCAAGGGGAAATTTATAAAGGATTATAAGAAGGAAAAGAAAAATCGTACAAACGCATCAACTTGGGGAACAACCTAAAGATGTTTGATCGATGAAGACAAAGACAAATTATGTCAATACAACACAAAACTCTGGTTAGTGCCTTAACTTCTGGGGTTATCACGCTTGGCGTCCACGGGCTTCACCAGGGCCGACAATTGTTCGTTTGAGTAGAAACGACTTCGGTTACAATATTTGAATTTTCAAATCTCCAAATATCAAATCATTTTTCCGTCATATATAGCAAAGCTCAATGATGAACTAAGAGAATGTGAACATATACAAATGTTAGACAAACAGCAAACCTGTCAAACTAATGTGGTGTCTTGCTATAAGATTCTGCGTTAGAGATCATAAGTTTTGTGTATAAAACGGTAATCAAACCATATTTTTTGCCATTCAATACGTTTCAAAACAAATACAGAATGAAAACACAATGTAAACACATGACACAGTATGAACACCGCATAATGAAAAACAATAGTTTACAAAAGTTCTTGTAAACAGTACTGTTTTTCATTACGTGGTCCATTCTGTCACGTGTTTACATTGTGTACAAGAACAGTATAAACAAAGACCATCGACGAAACGGGCTGATGCTCTTTGTTATACTCGAATTGAAAATCATAGAAATTACGAAGACTTATACGCAAGAAATGTAAGATTTGACGTGTTATATTACACCTGGAAAGGGGAATTTATGTCAAATTGTTTAAAACAAACACATGGCATGTGGAGAAAAGGCGTAAGATTTTCAACTAATATCGTAAGACTTGAAGATCGTAGAAAATTACAAGACTTACGCAAAAAAAAAAAAAAAAAAAAAAAGTAAGACTTGACAGGTATGAAACTGTCAAAATGTTCTAGAAGAAGTCTAGATTTCTGTAAGTAAAGTCATATGTTATTAATTAAATGGAGGTGGAGGTAGAATGTCGAAGTTAAAAAAGACCAGTATAATAACTCCTTTAAACAGGATGCTCGGATTCACAGCCGTTTACAGCTTAAAAACTTCACTAAAACTGCAAACGTTACTGTCCCTCTTGAGTAATAGGATGAAAATGTATGTGTAAGGTCACAGCATTGTCCTCAACTTGGGCTACGAGTATGTAGCATGAGATCTTGAGTTCCCATCCGGAAGGGTAATAACTGTCAATCACGAATCTAACACGTGATCCAGTACTGTGGTGAATCATACATACACGCACACGCACACACGCATACACATACACACATATGTACACGACTCTTAGCGCAGTGGTTAGAGTTACCGACCGCCACTACGGCGACCCAGGGCTGAAGTAATTTCAGTATTACTATGCTGCGAGTCGTTACTCCAACTCTCGTTGGCGGGGAGTTCGGGGTGTGTGTGCGTGTAAGGTCACAGCATTACCCATAGATCGGTCATATATGAGCACTGAGCTCTCTTCCGGAAGAGAAATAGCTGTCGATCACGAGTCCAACACGTGATCCAAAGACCATGGTGAATCACATGTACGCTTACCCAGTGTGGTTGCCCTCGCTCACCCTCATACAAAAGCAACAACTAGAGAGAACACCGAAGAGGGCGTGCAAGATCATCTTGGGACCAACCCACGACAGTTACAACAACGCTCTAACCACCCTAAATCTCCCAAGGATGTCCAATAGGCATCGTGAGGCGATGAGGAAGTTTGGAGAAAATCTACTCACTCACCCTCGTCACCGATACTTCCTCCCACCGGAAGCTCCTCGACCACGCCACGCTACCAGGCACATCAACAAACTCGTACCCGCGCCGAGGACTTACCGTGTAAAGAACACTGTCATTCCGTCCGTAAAGGACTTCATAAATACATTTTTATCGAGTCATATAATTTGCTCCAATTGTACATTGTCAGTGGATCACGTCACTACTTAAAAAGCGAATAAAATAAAAACAGTTCTGATGGGTCGAGATAAAGAGACGAGGCCACACGAGTGTAACTCTTTCCCTGAAAATTGCAATTAAGTAAATGCACACACAGACCGTGCACACATATATACATATATATTTCATACATACGTGCATACACACACACGAGCGCACACACACACACACACACACACACACACACACACACACACACACACACACACACACACACACACACACACACACACACACACATATATATATATATATACATACATTTATGTGTGCATGTATGTATAAATATGATATATATATATATATATATATATAAATATATTTATGTGTGGGTGTGTAGATATATATATATATATATATCTATATATATATATATATATATATATATATATATATTGTGTGTGTGTAGACACGCATGTATATGTGATATATATATATATATATATATATATATATATATATATATATATATATAATTGTGTGTCTGTGTATATAGACACGCGCATATATATATATATATATATATATATATATATATATATATATATATATATGTGTGTGTGTGTGTGTGTGTGTGTTGTAGATATATATATATATATATATATATATATATATATATATATATATATATATGTATACATTATATACATATATGTATATATATATATATATATATATATATATATATAATTGTCTGTGTATATAGACACGCGCATATATATATATATATATATATATATATATAT
>NC_134779.1:53878875-53918875 GCF_046742065.1 Oratosquilla oratoria
ATGGAAGGAAATGAGGAGGGAGTAGACTTTGACCAGCCAGACAAGCGGAAGGTAAACAAACGACTGAGTGAGGATCAAATGTCTAATAAAAATGTAAAGATTAGAAGTATAGAGAGGAGCAATACAGAAGAAAGTGACGAGAATATGTTCCAGGGATTTAAAGAGGGTGGGGGGGACACAACCCCCCCCCCCGACTGATAAGACTAGAGGAGAGAGTTGATAAGGTGATCGAGGACTTGGAGCGTAAGTTAGGTAACGTAGACTCCATTTTTAAAAGAATTGAAAGGTTGGAACAACTAGAGAAGGCTAACAGAAACTTAACTGAAGAAATAGAGGACCTAAAAAGACAGTTAGGAAATGTAAAGGAGGAGAATGAGAAATTGAAGAAGAATAGTAATGAAAACAGAGAGAAACTAGCTACAGAAGCTAAAAATTGGAGAATAACTCAAGAAGGGAATAAGGTTTCATTCACTGACATAGTCAAACAGCAATTGAAAGAACATAATGAAGACTCAGTTATTAAAGTGATGAGACAGAAGGAGAATATAGTAAGAGAATTAGCTGACAAAAAGAAATGTATAATTATATTAGGAATGGAAGAGAAACATAACCCAGATAGAACTGCAAGAATCAAGGAGGAAAATGAAAGAGTAAGCAGTTTACTAAAATTAGTCCAGGAAGATGAACCAGAAATTATAAAGGAAATTGAGGAAAAATTCAGACTCGGAAAATATAGTACAGATAAGACCAGACCAATTAAGATTAAATTCAGGTCACAAACAACAGCAGAGAAAATTCTATCCAAGACAGGGAAACTAGCAACAAATGATCAATATAAAAAGGTATGGATAAAAAGAGAAATGAATAAGGAGGAAAGAGAGGCAGAAAAGCAGAAAAGAATTGAAGCTAAGGCAAAAAACGAGGAAAGAACGGAGTCAGAGAAAGAGAGATTCTATTGGAGAGTAGTGAACATGAAAATAAAGCAGTTCGACATACTAAAGAAAAACATAAGGGAAACAGAGAATACAATGGAAGTGGCAGAAAACTAAGAGTGTCTTACACAAATATAGATGGATTGATAACAGGATTGAATGAACTGAATGATTATTTGAAAGAAAAAGAACCGGACATAATGGGAATTGTAGAAACAAAATTAAAAGGCCCACTACCACCCAACAGTGTAGGACATGATACATACAATTATTGGATTAGAAACAGAGAGAAAAAACAAGGGGGTGGAGTTATGTTCCTGACTAAGAAGGATATAAACGTGAAAGGTGTCATATATGGAAAGAATACAGTAGAGATGATTATGATAGAAGTGGAAGACAGAGATAAGAAGAGCAGAAAATTTGTGATCAATTATGTGCCTCCGAAAACAGCCTCATGGGAGGAGAGTGAACATAAAAGTATGTTAAAGGACACAAAGATAGCATTAACTAAAATAATGGAAGACGGAGGAAGAATAGTTATGATGGGCGACTTTAATTGCAAAGAAATCTGCTGGGAAGAAATGACAGCAAAGAGTGGTGATGACTCATGGGGAAATGCTCTACTTGAGATGATTACTGACCATTCAATGACACAATGGATACAAGAGAACACTAGGTATAGAAATGAAGAAGAACCATCGAGGCTAGACTTAATAATTACATCTGAACCTAGAATAGTGGACAAGATTGAATATAAAACACCAATAGGTAAAAGTGACCACATATTGATTGAACTGGAACTTAATGAAGAAAAATATATGAAAAGAAATGAACAATATAGAAAAGGAAGAATGATGTATGAAAAAACAAACTTTGATAAAATAAGAGAATTCTTCCAACAAGAAAACTGGGAAGAAATATACAAAGAAGAAACAACAGTGGAAGAGAAATGGAATATTTTGACAAAAATTTACAAAAAAGGAGTGGAAAAGTATGTCCCAAGACAAAAACAAGAAAAAGAATATGTAAAATGCTGGTACAACAAAAGTTGTAGGGAGTTAAAGGACAAAAGAGACAAAGCCTGGAACAGATGGAAAAAAGACAGAAGACCTGAAAAATGGAAAATATATACTGGTTATAGAAATGAATATGTACAAAAGTGCAGAGAGGAAAAAAGAAAATATGAAAAAGATGTTATAGAAAAGTGTAAAGATCAACCAAAACTATTCTACAGATTTGTAAACAATAAACTGAAAAACAAACAAGACTTAGAGAAATTAAGACAAGGAGGAGTTGAATACACTGAGGAAATGGAAATGGCAGAAATTATGAACAAACATTTTAAATCAGTGTTTACAAGGGAAAATATACAACCTGAAGAGATTGAGTGGAAGGAAAAAGTCCCCCCTATGGAAGAAATAGAAGTAACAAAGAATGAAATATTGACACACTTGGGTAATTTTGATGTCAGAAAATCGCATGGGCCAGATGAAATAGCAAACTGGATTCTGAAAGAATGCAGGAATGAACTGGCAGACAAAATACATAGCATAATAAGCAGTTCCTTAAAAGAAGGAAAAGTTCCAGAAGATTGGAAAAAAGCAAATATAGTACCTATATATAAAGGAGGAAATAAAGAAGAACCTACCAACTATAGACCAGTCTCTCTAACAAGTACAATAGCAAAAATATGTGAAAGAATTATCAAAAGTAGATGGGTAAAATACTTGGAAAAAAACAACGTACTAAATCCAAGGCAATTTGGATTCAGACAAGGACGATCATGCGTCACCAATTTAATATGTTTCTATTCAAGGCTAATAGATATAATACAAGAAAGAGATGGATGGGCTGATTGTGCATTTCTAGACCTAAAAAAAGCTTTTGACAAAGTACCACATAAGAAGTTGCTTAAGAAATTAGAATATGAAGGAGGAATACAAGGTAAATTGCTAAATTGGATGGAAGACTTTTTGCAAGAAAGAAAAATGCGAGTAGTGATAAGAGATCAGCACTCAAAATGGAATGAAGTAATAAGCGGTGTCCCGCAGGGAACAGTTCTGGCCCCAATAATGTTTGCTATATATATTAATGATATGGATGAAGGAATTGAAAGCTATATGAGCTTCTTTGCAGATGATGCAAAATTACTGAAAAGAGTGAAAACTGAAGAAGATTGTGAATCACTACAGAGAGATCTAAATAAAGTACAAGAATGGAGTAGGAAGTGGGAGATGGAGTTCAATACAAAAAAGTGTAGTATAATGGAATTTGGAAAAAGCAAAAACAGAATAACAGGATCATATAATTTGGGAGAAGAAGGAATAAAAAAAGTAGAAAATGAGAAGGACCTGGGAGTCATTGTTATGAATAATATGTCACCTGAGAAACATATAAATAAGATTTTTGGAGAAACTTATAATTTAATAAGAACAATCAAAGTAGCATTTACATACCTGGATGAAGAAATGGTGAGGAAAATCCTAATCACCCTGATAAGACCAAGATTGGAATATGCAGCAACGATATGGTCACCAAGTACAAAAAAATGTATAAAAAAAACTTGAAAGAATACAAAGAGCAATTACAAAACTGGCACCAACACTCTCAAAAACTATCATATGAAGAGAGACTACAAAAACTTAAACTACAGACACTAGAGCAAAGAAGAGAGAGAGGAGATTTGATAGCTATTTACAGAATCATGAAAGGCATAGAAATTACTGATAGAGAGAATCTGATAAAATGGGATGACAGAAATACAAGAGGACACGGAAAGAAAATAAAAAAAGGCAGCTATAGAAGAGATTTTAAAAAGAACAGCTTTCCTCACAGAGCAATAGACAGTTGGAACAAGTTAGATGAGAAAGTGGTGTGTGCAAAATCAATACATGAATTTAAAAATAGTTTAGATAAAATGAGATATGAAGACGGGACCCCACGAGCATAGCTCCCCTTCCCGTAAAATACAACTAGGTAAATACAACTAGGTAAATACACACACACACACACACACACACACACACACACACACCTCTCATGGCGCTGTGGTTAGAGCTCTGGCCTGCCACTACGGAGGTCCGGGTTCGACTCTCGCCCGGGGCTGAAATAATATCAGTATCGCAGCGCTGAGGGGTGTTACTCCAACTCTCGTGGGCGGGGAGTTGGGGGTGTGTGTGTGTGTGCAAGGTCATAGCATTACCCATAGATCGGACCTACGAGCTCTGAGCTCTCTTCCAGGAGGGAAATAGCTGTCGATCACGAGTCCAACACGTGATCCAAAGACCAAGTGAATACAAAGACCAAGTGAATACACACACACACACACACACACACACACGTTCATTCACATACACAGACTGGTGAGGTCCACTGAGCCGTCTCTGCGTGTTGGATAGCACTCTTGGACTCTGCTAAATGCAGAAACTTGCGGACCCACGCCAGGGATGAAGTACAAGGCGAGAAGACGCTCTCTCCGGGTCCGGAACCGAAAGACTTTGGTTTCGGACTTCGGAGCCGAGATCGCAAGACTGGTCACGTGGCGGCACACTCGGCATTTCTCGCTAGCATGCTACTTGCTTTGCTGCTTCGTTTGAAGAGAAACGACTTCGGTTACGATCTTTTGTTTTACAAATTCCCGGATGTCAAATTACTCTTGCGTCATGTAGTGACTAGCTGAGTGACCACCTAAAAGAAACTAACCCTATACTAATGTTAGACTCAGTGTTGAGATGTCTATAATATTGTCACCGAGGTAGTTTCTACTCAAAGGAAGTAGCAAAAGGAAGTAGCATGCTAGCCTAGTGTGCCGCCACCTTTAGCCGCTATGACGTCAAGATGAGGGGGAGGAATACTGTGGACAGGGTAGGCCTAAGGACCCCACCCTGCGGGGTGCCAAGTCTTCCGGGCAGGACACGTGACCCGGAAAGCGCGTGGACGCATGCGCGCGCAGACTGGAAACTTAAATAGTCCTCAGTCAAGGTGAGGAGTTTCTTCTGAATACTCTTTTGAACAAGAAGGCGTGAGGGTGAGGAGTCTACGTTAGGAGGCGCTGAGTACCTGCGGCCGAAGCCGTCACCTTTGCCCTATTTTACGCTTAGGGATTGTTGGGTCAAGTAACGAACACTCACTAGAGTGAAGTGTGGGGTTCTAAGCCACGACGAAGCGGATGAGAAACCAGCACGCCTGTGATGACGCCACCACCGCACAAGGATGCCCAAGGTAGCAAGTAGACTGGCCATGTGAAACGCCTTCTCCAAGTCCAAGAAGACCACGATGGAAGGAGTGCTGGGAAGAGAAGGGTTGCCTCACTGACCCGTGTCAGTTCCCAAACGATAAACACGTAAGTGCCCGTGTGAAGGACCCATCTTCCACAACAGCCTGTTGAACACCAATGTTCTGCCGTGCTCTCCATTTAGCCATGGGAGGACCGTATTGGAGGTTGGGGACGGGAGCGAGGCTAGACCGGGGCTCCTTTCCGAGACGGCGGTGGTCGTCTGGTTAGGAGTTCCAGTACTCCCTGTTCTTGTGTGTCTGGAACTCCATGTGAGTTATTCCTCGTCTTTGGAGGTTGTATCGGGATGATCAAGACAATGGGCTCTTCTTTCCGTCGGTAAAGTGTGTTGACCTGAGCTGACCTCCTGCTCCACCATGTCTGCTGTACCAAGGTCATGGGGGTGACCACAGCGACCACTGAATCCACCATCATCTTGAGGTCATCTTCATAAGTGGAATCGGCCATGTGGACAGAAAGGACTGAAGCTTTAACTTAACGCATTCAGCTCATGTCAGCCGCTTGTGGTGTAGATACGAAAAACCGGACATGGTAGGCCTCGCGCCGGCCCGTACATCCGAATATCATCTGATGCGGCTTGACCGCGCGAGGACTGACGTCATATTTTTCTGGTGTTTGATCAAACATTTTGGTGTTTTGTGATTTTTTGTTTTATTTGACCAAATGACAGGACATCTTGTCATCGGAGTTTAAAGGGTTAAGGAATGATATATCGTGTTCCAGTCGTTGGAATAGATTTGGGTTCTTCCTAAAGGGGATATCACACTGGGCTATTTTACCTCCGACATCCTACCTCCAACCTCCAACCTTCATTTGATTAACCAGAATAAGATATTGAAATCACTGACCCTGTCCCTAAAACGTCGTCTGCTTCAGTCATTCTCCCAAAATCCAACCGTAGCGCTATCTACTCCGCAGTGACGTCATCAATTGTGTTTATTCTTTATGGAACGCCATTGTATTTGTTAAATGGGTATCGTGTTGAGTGATGCAAGTTATTTGATATCAAACTTATGAATTATGAAAATGAAGAAAGAACTTCTGAGGAAAATATACTGTCGGGATTAAAAGAATAGAAAACAGGCGGAGAATGATTACTGATAACATATAAACTCGGACAAAAAGGCAGAAGAAAACTTACGATAACCGCCCAGCAATAATGATATTATTCACGAACAGGAAATACACGGGGAACTAAATAATGTGGATAAACTATCTAGCAACAATGCTAAATGATCTTTTTTAGAGCACATGCAAAATAGATGATAAGAGATATTGTTTTTGGAAATTTTGATTAAATTTGTCAGGTAGAAATAAAACCAGGAGAAATGATAAGTGAACAAAGAAATTACACAGGGAGAATAAATATAACAAAAGGAAAATAAAACAATACAAGACAGAAGATAGGTTTAGGAAGACAGGGTGTCGGGGCTTCTAACATAATGTTATGTAATGCAGGTTACGTAAAGCCACGTTTCGTGCAAGCATATATATATATATATATATATATATATATATATATATATATATATATTATATATATATATATATTATATATAATATATATATATATATATATATATATATATATATATATATATATATATATTCAGAAAGACGATACTGACTAAACAGCATGTAAAACAGCTCATTTCTTATATTATTTCTACATTGGAACTTAATTTAACTTTAATGATATGTTCACTAATATCACAGTCTAATAGCTGGCTAAATTAGGGCGTGCACAATAGGAATAAATAGATAAATAAAAAACACTTGTCATTTCCTGGAAAGGATTGGTATGTTTGTAGCTATCGTTGTAGTGATACTTGTAGAGAAACTTTTCTGTGTAAATAATCTAAGATAATGAATATAACTTGTGTAAAGAATAATTATTATTTATCTCGTAGCAAATTAATATAATTAACATTTTTACTGTCACACTTGGGCCGTGATGAAAAAAATATGTATTATGTTGTAGACATCATTGTTTACAATTGTGTGCATACAGGAAGCGTAGTGTGAACATGCTGCAGGATTGTGTTTAGAATATTGAGATGTGTTTAGAATATTCAGATGTGTTTAGAATATTCAGATGTGGGCGGTCCTATTAGGAAGCCCGATTATCCGATTAATCGGATTCGCATTTTCGAATCGGATAATCGAATCAGACTAACCGCCGCCAAACGAATCGGATAATCGAACTGCCGAATTTTTAAAACCATTTGCGATTAAGCCAGGTCGACGTCGTCGTTATTTTTTTTTTCGCAAAAACTGTCTTCATAAAATTTTCTATATTTTTCTCAAGTAAATATTTTTTGTTTTTATTCTATTCATACTTTCGTATTCTTTTGGTTATATCTAATTAAATTTTTTATTTTTTATTTTTTATCTTAAAAGCTTGGTTTCTATTTGTATTTGAAATGGCTTATTTAGGGTTAAAAAGCTTTAAATTCCCTATGGAAATATTGAAAATCGGTTTAAAAACATTGAATCCCTTTTAAAAATGTAGAATCGCTTTAAAAATAATCAAATCGGGTAATCGGATAATCGCTAATCGGACTCATATTTTTGGCAACCGAATCGGATAATCGAATCGTACTTGACAAGCTGGCGAATCGGTAATCGTTAATCTGCCTTATTATTATTATTATTATTATTATTATTATTATTATTATTATTATTATTATTATTATTATTATTTTTTTTTTATCGAATCCTGTCCACCTCTGAAAATATTGAACGTGTCACGTAAACTACCCCTTTTTTTTCTTTAGTGCCCAAAGAACGCTCCAGAACCAACAAAAACACAGGTAACCACCAATGATGCACCAATATGAAAACGTCAGAGATATTCTGGTTCAAATTGATGGCCCATAACTATGCCGTCTATCCACACATCATGGCTATTGTCAGAGATATTTAGGGAGTCATGAATGTTCTCAAAAGTCGACGAAAAACTCGGTATTGTTGAATATCATCTGTTTTGCAACAGGACGCATGGATTGGTACGCAACTCGTGTTGTCATCGGAACTAATACCAGGAGATGGCGCTGTATGCTGTGTTTTAGAATGCAGATTAACAGATGAATGTTTTCGCCAAAAGTCCCTCAGATATTTTTGAGATTAAATATTTGTTTTAACCACTTCGGTACGAGTCAAATTCTCGTGCGCATCATCGGCTGCCATATGTACGATTCATCACACTACACGCATTATAAAATATAAAGTCACTGCTGCATTACTCGTTCTCTTTTACCCTGAATAATAATAAACACAGAAAACGTGAACAAACCAGTTCACAGAATCCGATGGTAACTCATGCACAACTACAAAAAATGTATAATCAAGACGGCGACGCCAGCTCCTCGTGTGCCCTACATGACGCCTACACAGGTATCGCCGTACTGAAGTGATTAACCATGGTTCTCGTGAAAATAGATAACATTACAAAAGAGAAAATGCACATTTCTACCTGGGCTTGCTAATTACCCTTTAAAGCAGAAGGGTACCTTGTACCAGCAACATATGATTGAGCATCTTGCCCGGCACACTGAACAATGTAATACCATGGTAAATGTTGCAGTTCTGTCTATCCTATTTCCCTTTCCAGATATGAATGACCAGCACTTTTAATCCAGTCAGTGGGGATATTGGACTGCCAAACAGCAAGCAGTACTTGTGTACACCCTGTATATTATGGCTTCACTTTTATTTCCAGGATGAACAACGCAAATCCAATATATCATGTGGAGGGAGAAGATGGATCTTTCCTCAAGATATTTGAATCTGGGATGCAGTTTTCACCACCTGTCTATGTGCAACGGTACAGGAAGGTGGTGGAGCTGGTGGAGGGTCTTGGTCCTGACAATATTGGAAAGGTAAGTAGCGGATCATTAACTGCTGCAGCATGTACAGTGGCTGTGTGAATTTGTTGAGGTTAGTACAGTCAGTCAACCAACTAATCAATCAGTTCATTTACCCAGTTGTATTTACCTAGTTGTATTTTACGGGACTAGAGCTGTGCTCGTTTTGACCCATTTTTGTATCTCTCCACACCCAGTTTGCTTTTGAATTCGTGTATAGTTCTGGCTTTAACTGTTTCACTGTTCAATTTGTTCCAGACGTCAATCACTCTGTGTGGGAAACTGTTCTTTTTCAGATCTCTTCTGTAGCTGTCTTTCTTTAGTTTCTTCACGTATCCTCTTGTTTCTCTTTTGTCCCATTTTGATAGATCATCTCTATCAAGAACTTCCATTCCTTTCATAATTCTGAAATTGGTCAACAGCTATCTTGTTGGAGGGACCAACAGTCTGTGTGTGGTGGTCCAGTGAATGGTGTCAGGGAGAATAGCCTCCCTGATGGTTGTCTTCATATCCAGTCATCCTAATCTCTATCTGGAGGTCCATCCCCCAAGGATTTAGTATTTTGTTTCTGGACCGATCCCAAGGTCTTTTTATGTTGGGTTTGACTGCCTTTCCTCCACTTTTCCATATGAGATTAATCAGTCAATCTGTTACACTAGACCCCCCCAAACCTCTAAGGTAACTGGCAGTGGCCACCAAATTCACTCTTTAAGTCACTCAAGGAAGGAATATTGAGTTGTCTGGGTGGGATGAGAATGGGACAACGTAAGATGAGGTGTTCTTATGTCTTCTATGTGGTGATTGCATCTGGGGCAATTTGATTCTGTGGCCAGGCCTATTCTGTAATGATACTGTTTCAGTACTGGGTGATGATCTTCATGCCATTACATCAGTGTGATTCTTGTTTGTCATAAAAGGAATTTCACAAAAGGGTTGATGTCTGGGGAAGTCATGAGGAGAATGACGTTGGGGGATTGGTCTCAGTGTTTTGTTATCTGAATGTTTTTTGTGAGGACATGTGAAGTATATGTGTGAGCAGTATGATCCTTGGGTTTTTTATTGTTCAGTTGGTTATGCTTGTGTAATGTGGTGGGAAGTATGGATGGGTTTGAAGGCTTTTGCATGCTTTTAATTCTCACATATTGTTTTTGGTTTTTGTGTGAATGTTCCATTGGAATGATTTTAGTTCCTCTGTTTAATTATTCTTGTTTTGTGTTGTGAATTGGATGTCTTTGTTTTCATGATTGTTGGGAACCATGCCTTGGAAGCATAGTGGAGTGGTTCTTGTAAGTTGTTTGTATGCTGTGATTGGTGTTTCTTTCTGTTGGCCAAAACTTGTGCTTGCTACAGATCTTAGTATGTTTAGTTTTTTGAGTGTTTTCACTGTCAGATCCTCGATGTGTTGAAAGAGACCAGGATTTATTTTATTTTATTTATTCAGTTATTTATTTATTTTATTTTTTTGTGTCTGTTTAACCTGTTGGATGTTTCTTTGACTCATGGTTGTCTTGGGTGAACAATATCACTGATGATTTCTGGGAGAAAAGCTGCCATTCTCTTTTGTCTCAGCCACAGTTCCAGATCATTAAGGTATATTTATGCATTTGGCAAATTGATGCAGCCTGAAGGGATTTCACCCCATTTTCTCCTTTTCTGCATGAGGGGATGGAGAGGGGGGGTTGCCAATTTAATGAAGTGGCCTTGCTGTGGACATGCTGTGGCCACTGCTTCTGACCCAGGGCAGTGGACAAGATGCAGGGATGACCCGTCATCCAGGGGATGCCAAGATAAGAGGGAGGGAAGAGGGTAGAGGGGAGTGGAGTATGTTGGGGATGGAATGGGTGGGAGTGGTTTCTATGTCTTTGTTTTTTGGCTACCTCCCTTGTAATGGGGATAAAGCCTTTGGTATATGTATGTATATTTTGCTATGATTGTAAGGTCATCTTCATAGGTTACTACAGCAGCGTCCATGCCTTTGAAACATGAAGTGCCAGGAATACAAGCTGAGGGATTTAAGAAGTGCAAGTTGGGAAGTGATTAAAGCAGAATGCCTCACATTATGAATTGTGAACTGGACAATGAGGTCACACATCCTTCCTTTGACAATGTTCAGAGGTGACTGATGCACTGCAGTACTCCAGGTAGTCACAGACAGTGTGGACACCTGGCGCTGTGTTCAACACTGCCAACTGCCTCATGCAGTGCTGCACAAGGCTTAGTGTGGATTAGGCTTAAAAGGGAAGAGATAGGCAGTATGTTTCTGAGAAGGAAGATGGATGTGTTGACATTAAGTGAAACTAAGTTGAAAGGGAGGAGTGAGTTTGAGTTTGGGAGTATAGTGGGGAGGGTGTCAGGAGTGAGGAGAGGATGATGGAGGCAAGGGGTGGCTATACTAGTAAGTGAAGAGATAGGTAAGCATGTGGTGGAATGGAAGGAGATTTCTTCAAGGTTAATGTGGATGAAGGTGAAACTGGGAAGGGAGATGTTGGTCTTTGTAAGTGCATGTTTGGCCTGGTAGCAGAGTCCTGACATGCCTAAGTGACACCCTGGGGCAAAGGGCAAAGTTCTCAGACTGTACTGATGTTTTGTTAGTTGAATAAAGTCTAGAGAAAGGCATTGACTCTTATTTATGAAAACAACATTTTATTCAACTAACAAACTGTGTCTGATCTGAAGATGGATAAATTCCTAAGACCTGAACACCTGGATGTATCTCCCAATTCGCCTACTGCTGCATGAGAATGGGATCACAGAAATTGTACTTTCTCTGCATTCCTGGAATCCACCACAAACCTTAATCCTAACAAGCTAGATACATTGATCAGTTTTGTTTCTCAAACCATGTATGGTTACATTGCAGAGTATACCTATGATTCAGCTATAGATCTTCTCAAAGTCCTCTGTGTCAAGCCCAAAAATGCAGTGTTTGTGAGACATATGTTGGCTACTCATAGGCAGCATGAAGGGGAGACAATAGATGAGTGCTTACAAGAGCTTCAGCTGTTCAGCAAGGATTGTAACTTTAAGGCGACTACTGCTTCACAGAATCAGAATGACTACATACAGGATTCTTTCATCGATGATTTGCTTTGTCGTACAGTCAGGCAACAATTGCTTGAAAACAAAACTTTGGATCTAAGTATGGCTGTTGATCAAGCCAGGGCACTTGGTGTTGCTCGGAAGACCTCAGAGTCTTGTTCTTGTTTTTCTGTCTCTGGTGTAAGTGCTGCTGTGACATCCGAGCCTGCTTGCACCGATGATGACACCTGTGCTGTTGCAACATCTGAAACTGCTTATTTTGCTGAAAGGACCTGTGCTACTGCCAATTCAAAGTTCCAATGCTATTTCTGTGGTGGTACCAGCACAATAGTGGACAGTGCCCTGCAAGAAACGTCACTTGTTATAAGTGTAATAAGTAGGGACACTTTGCTAAGAAGAGCAGATGTAAAAGGGGGTAGTATTATGACAGAAATTTTTAAAAAATAATAAAACAATGTTTGGGAAGGAAGTTAAGAGAGGAAGGGAAGGGGAGTCAAATAGAGAAGAAAAGGTAAAATGCGCAGATAGATATTAACGGAAGAGGAGGCAGTAAGGGGAAGGTGGACAGAGTATTATAGGGAGCTGTTAAATGTGGAGGAGGATAGGAAAGGATTGGTGGTAGCAGTGACAGGTGATGGATGAGGAAAATGGAAGAGCAATAAGAAAAGATGAGGTGGAAGTAGTTTTTAAAATGATGAGAGCAGGTAAGGCACCTGGGTTAGACAGGTATCACATGAAGTGCTTGAAGGGAGGCACAGTAATAGTGGACTAGTTAGTGAGGTTTAATGTGTGTTTAAGGGAGGGTAGAATGCTGAAGAACTGGAGGAGTGCTTGTATAGTTCTACTTTACAGGGGAAAAGGGGACAAATGTGAGAATAGTAGTTTTAAAGTGATCAGATTGTTGAGTGTAGTTGGGAAGGCTTATGGAAGGGTTTTAATTGAGATGATTAGGAGAGGAACAGTGTGGGTTTAGGAAAGGTAGAGGTTGGGTGGATCAGATTGTTATAGACAGATATGTGAGAAAGCTCTAGCCAAATGTAAGGATGGTTTTTGGACCTTTTAAGTATTTAGAAAAGTCTTATGATAAGGTAGACAGGAAGGCTTTGTGGGAGGTTTTGCAGATATATGGGATCAGGGGAAAGCTATTAAGGGCTGTCAAGAGTTTTTATGAGAGTAGTAGAGCCAGTGTTAGAATTAGAAATTAAGAGAGCAAGTGGGGCTGCATCAGGGATGTGTTATGTCGCCATGGCTGTTCAATATGTACATGGATGGGGTGGTGTAGGAGGTAAATGTGAGGGTAATGGGCAGGGGATTGGAAATGGTTAAAGAAAAGGGAGAGAAGTGGGGGGTGAGCCAGTTGTTGTTTGTGGATGACACTACACTTGTAGTAAGATCAGAGGAGGGATTAATGGAATTAGTGATGGAATATGGGAAGGTATGTGATAGGAGAAAGTTGAAGGTAAATATGGGTGAAAGTATGGTGATGAGTTGTATAAGGGGAGATGATGGTAGTGAGTTGGAAGTAAGTCTGAGAGGAGAGAGGCTAGAGGAAGTGGATAGTTTTAGATACTTGGGGTCACATATGGCAGGAAAGGGAGGAGTGGAGGTGGAGGTAGATTGTAGATTGAGAGAAGCAAGTAAGTGCCTTGGGGGATTAAAAAGTGTAATGAGAAATAGGAATCTGGTAATGGATGCAAAGAGGATATTATATGAAGAGGTGATTGTGCCAACAGCACTGTATGGGGCAGAGATGAAAAGTGTAAATATGTTTGAGATGAGATGTTTCAGAAGTATGGTAGGGGTTACAAGGTTGGATAGAGTGAGAAACAAAGAGGTGAGGAGGAGAGCTGGGGTGGAAAAGGAGATGACAGATAGGGCTGATGAAAGATTATTGGGATGGTTTGGACACATGGAAAGAATGAGTGAAGAAAGATTAGTAAAAGAGGTGTGGAAGGCAAAGGTGGATGGAGTGAACACAAGGGGATGATGGAGGATGAGATGGATGGATGGAGTGAAAGGGGTGTTGAGCAGGACAGGGATGTTTTTTGAGCAGGGAAGTGAGGAGGCAGGAGATAGGGGTGAGAGGAGATAGGCTGTGTATAGATGATACTGTGATGCAAAGAAGGGAGTGGGTGGGGGATGGGGGAGGTTAGGGAGTGGTTATGTGTGAATGATATTTTGATGCAGCCCAAAGGGATTTCTCTCCGTTTTCTCTTTTTCTGCATGAGGGGATGGAGAAGGCTGGTCACCAATTAAGTAAAATGGCCTTGCTGTGGATGTGCTGTGTCTTGCTGCACTGCTTCTGATCCGGGGTAGTGGGTGGGATACAGGGATGACCCATCATCCATGAAGAGCTAAGATTAGAGGGAGGTGGGTTGGAATGAAATGGGTGGGAGGTGGGGGGGGTGATCTAATAGAGGTGTTCAAGTGGATCAAAGGCTTTAACAAGGGTGATGCAAACAAGGTCATCATATTAAAACAACAGGGCAGGACTCTCAGTAATGGTTATAAACTGCACAAATTTAGATTTAAGAAGGAAATAGGCAAGAATTTGCTTACTAATAGGGTGGTCGACGAATAGAATAAACGTAGTAACCATGTAGTAAGCGCTGAAACCATCAGTTATTTTAAGAAACGATTAGACAACTTTATGGATGGGGATGACAGGTGGTGATGGATACGGAGCTGCCTAGTGTAGGCCTTATGGTCTTTTGCAGTCTCCTTCATTCTTATGTTATGTTCTTCTTATATGTCTTTTGATATGGCTACCTCCCTGGTGGGGGGGGAGAAAAGCCCATGGTATATAGATAGATGGTTTTTATTGTACTCCACATTTATTTGTTATTTGTTGTAAGTCACAGAATGGATCAAGAAAACATATATGTATGTATTCAGTGGTTTCAATGTTATAGTGGGGAAGAACATAGCAGGGAATTGTGCATTGGGAAGTTGAGTGGGTGAGAGAAGTGGCAAAGGTGAGATGCATTGAATAATATGCCCCACACTGGAAGAGCTGCAGATTGCTGCATTGTCAATAACCTGAGCTGGGTAGTGTAGGACAGGGCATTCCTTTGTTCCTGAGTTACTGTGATAGGAGGGATGGTTGAATAGGTATTGCTTGTTAGGATGTGAGTGTGTGTTTTGATTTGGCCATCCTCCTTGTAAAGGGAAAGGGGCCTTTCGGAAGTGTAACTTGGCATTGCTGTATCTTATAGAAGGAACCCATGTCCTTGAATATTGGCACTATGGTACTAGTATCACTACAGCAATGTCTGTTTACATCCTTATGTCCAGTCATGTAGAATACATTTTCTTATTCATGATCTTCTCTACAGCTAGTGCTGTTGTTGTGAATGCTCCTGTGAATGCTGGTCACTTGTAATGTATCTGTTCTTGTTATTATCTTTCCTCTATAGTTTCCTTTTCCTTGTTGCTGATTTTTATTGGATCCTGACATGGCTCAAAGGGATTTCTCCTAGTCTTCTCTATTAACTCATGGGGTGGTACTCCCCAAGGCAGTCGTAGCTCCTCTTGGGGATCGGTGCCACCTGCGTAGAGCCTGGCCAGGGCTGGTTGCCGCCGTTTGGCCCCCAACTCTTGGGGTTGGGGGGTGGTCCCACGATGTAGACGCTGCGGCTCCAGGACCACTGAAATACAACACACTGCTGCATGCCAGACCCCCTGATATCCACCCTTCTGAATCCTCTCTCCCATGAAAGGACAGAGTCCACCTGGCCAGACTGCGGTGCGGCCACCACCCAGCACTTCTAAGCTACCAAAAGAGGCTGGATGACCGCATTGTGAACAGCTGCCCAGGATGTAACACTTCACCCCATACCATACAACACATAATGGAAGACTGCATTATACACAATCATGCACACAAACAACACAACATACACTCTATAAAGGATTTGTGGGAAAACCCAGTTTCGGCTGTGGCATTCCTTGGGGAGACGGGACTGCTCGGACAGACAGTCTAGGGAACGACAACAACAACAACAACAACTCATGGGGTGACAAGGGGAGTCAGCATGTACATGAAACTGGGGGTAAACCAGTTTTGGCTGTCAGGTCCTGCTTTGGAGGTGCTGTGTTTTCGTACATTACTTCTAATGCGGGTAGTGTATAGGGGGCAGGATTGACCCTTTATCCACAAGAAGCTAAGAAATTTTTAAAAAGGAAAGAAATGTTTGTGGTATGGGTGGAAGGTGGTTGCATACCTTTGGTGATTACCACTCTTGTAAGGGAAAAAAACAACTTGTTTTATTTATGTAAATTTCATCTCTGCATAGTACCACCACTAAGTTCATCACCTATCACTGGAGCACTATCATTGTTGTTCACCAATGGACTGCCATAAGCATGTGCTTGTATTTACCTAGTTGTATTATATGGGAAGGGAGCTATGTGTAAATGTGTATATATATATATATATATATATATATATATATATATATATTATATATATATATATATATATATATATATATATATATTTCCTGCCTAAATACATGAAATGAAGAAGAATGGCAAGAAAGGTAGGAAGATTTAGATGAAAAAGAACATGATGAAATCACAAAAAATAGATCTAATAAAGAAAGGAGGAAGTGCAGTACAGCAAGATATATTGGAACTCATAAATGAAATTTATAGAAAAGAAACAATAACAGAGGAGTGGGGTAAAACCCTAATAGTCCCGATTTTCAAAGGCAAAGGTACATACATACATACATATACCAAGGCTTTTTTCCCCCTTACCAGGGGGGTAGCCAAAAAGGACAAGGCACAAAAACATTCCCACCCATTTCATCCCCGAAAACACTCCACACCCCTCCACCCTCCCTCCCATCTTAGCACCTCCTAGATGACGGGTCATCCCTGCACCCTGTCCACTGCCCTGGGTCAGAAGCAGTGACGCAGGACACAGCACATCCACAGCAAGGCCGCTTCATTAAATCGGCGACCCCACCTCTCCGTCCCCCCATATAAAGGAGAGGACGGGGAGAAATCCCTTCGGGCTGCGTCAAAATTTTTGCTCACACACACTACCTCACCCCCATTCCCCCGTCCAATCCACCTCATGCATCCCAACATTTTCCATATACAACCATTCTCCATTCACCCCTGCCTTCTGTCCTCTCCCGTCCTTCCTCAGCCGACATTCCCCTCCTCCCCAAAGCCCCCTTCACCCCATTCATCCATCTCATCCTAGGACATCCCCTCATGTTCACTCCCTCCACATCTGCCTTCCATACCTCCTTTACTAGTCTTTCTTCACTCATTCTTTCCATGTGTCCAAACCATGTGTCCAAACCAAAGGCAAAGGTGATGCTGGAATTTGTAACAACTATATGAGAGAATAATTGAGAGAAGAGCAAGAGTCCTAGTATAAACAATTTTAGGTGAGGAACAGTATGGTTGTTGTTGTTGTTGTTGTTGTCGTTCCCTAGACTGTCTGTCCGAGCAGTCCCGTCTCCCCAAGGAAGGCCACAGCCGAGACTGGGTTTTCCCACAAATCCTTTATAGAGTGTATGTTGTGTTGTTTGCGTGCATGATTGTGTATAATGCAGTCTTCCATTATGTGTTGTATGGTATGGGGTGAAGTCCTGGAGCTGCTGCAACGTCTACGTCGTGGGACCACCCCCCAACCCCAAGAGTTGGGGGCCAAACAGCAGCATTTACCCCTGGCCATCAGCTCTACGCAGATGGCACCGATCCCCAAGGAGGAGCTACGCCTACCTGGGGGAGTACCACAATCCTTTTTTTCCAACACACAGTATGGTTGTAGAACAGTATGGTTATAGAACTGACGAGTTAAACACTACTTTCATGAAAATGGTTATAGAAGTAATAAATCAGTAACAGATATGACTTTTGGCCTAAGGACAGAGTATAAACAGTCTCTACATCACCTTCATTGATCTATAGAAGGCCTTTGATTCAATACCTTGTGAAAAAGTATGGAGATGTATGGAGGAGAGGTACGGTGTCACAGGATATCAAAAGAAAGACATTAAAAACTTGTATTACCACTGTGTATGTACTATTAGAACAGCAAAGGGGTCAGAAAAGTGATTCCAAGTGGAAATGGGTTAAACAAGGAAGTGTGTTGTCCCTGCTGCTTTTCATAGCACATTTGGAAACTGTGATAGAGGATTTTAATGAAGGTAGAGAGGAAGAATATAAGAACAGAGTAATGGCTTATGCAGATGATATAGCTGAATGGAGCACAGATGGGGAAGAGATTGAAGAAGACTTAAAAGGTCGAATAAGTGTTTTATAAAGAAAGGCGTGGAAATGAATGTAGAAAAGACAGAAATACTGACTCAGCAGACGAGAAGAAGAGTTCAACATCATTATAGGAAATATGATGGTAAAAAATACAAACGTCTTTAAATATCTTGGAAGTCTAGTTACTAGAGAGGGTGGAAATAGGAAGGATATTTCAGAAAGAATGAATAGATATAGTGTGAATGTTGATCTCTCTGGCTAATGATAAAGGAAAAACATGTACGTATAGAAGTGAAAAGGATTATTTTCAATACTGTCTTGACACCTACTCTAACGTATGGTTTAGAGTTGGGTGATGACAAATGCAGACAGGAGCAGAATTGAAGCATTGGAAATGAGACCACTGAGAGCTATATTTGGAAAGAAGAGGAGAGACAGAGTAAGGAATGAAGATATAAGAAAAAACATTGGTGTCTGTTCCATGCTATGCAAAATAGATGCTGCCCAGCTAAGATGGCTGGGACATTTAGAAAGAATGGAATTAAAAAAAAAATTTGCAAGGGGATGCATGCTGGGAGTAGATACTGGGTGGAAGAAGACCATGAGGAAGACTGAGAAAGAGATGGAGAGAAAATGTTGAAGAAGCCCTCAGTAGACATGATTTGCCCAACATTGAAACTCTGATCAAGGAAGGGGCATTCCATGATAGAGCCAGACCGAGAAACATGCTGATACTGCTGACAGGTGTAATGCCTACCACTGGGAGCTGAAGTATAGTATATATATATATATATATATATATATATATATATATATATATATATATATATATATATATATATATATATATATGTATATATATGTATACAAATATATATATGAATATATATATATATATTATAATATATATATATATATATATATATATATATATATATATATATATATATATATATATATTTATAAAAAGACCCTCTTTGCTTTTCCTTCACTGTACTCATAATAGGTTGTATATATCCCACAATGATAGAAGAACTGTTTTTGTGGGACCACTGTCACTGCTGTCCTTTCATTGTCCCTACAGTGGTGCCTGTAAATGTGCACATGTTTTACTTGTGTTTTTGAATGAATGTGTTGTGGGGTATTGGGGATAGGTTGTTGTTGTCGTCATCATTCCCTAGATTGTCTGGCCGAATGGTCCAGTCTCCCAGAGGAATGCTATGGCTGGAACAGTGTTTTCCCACAAAGCCTTTATAGAGTGTATGTTGTGTTGTTGGTGTGCTTGATTAATTATGTACAATGCAGTCTTCCATAATATGTTGTATGGGGTGAAATTTTACACCCTGAGCAGTTGTCTACAATGCTGTCATCCAGCCTCTTCTGGTAGCTTAGAAGGGCCGGATAGTGGACACATCACATTCTGGCCAGATGGACTCTGTCCTTTCGGGGGAGAGAGGATTCAGAGGGATGGATATCAGGGAGTCTGGCATGGAGCAATGTATTGCCTTTCAGTTTGGTGATGGAGCAGTGAGTGATATGATTATGGATATGCTTCTGGATGCTGGTGTGTGGTGGTTGTGGAGGAAGAGAAAAGAGTGATTTGTGTGTGGTATAGGTATTTGGGTATTGTTCTAATGTTTCTTGGCATATGTGGGTGTTCTGCTTTGTAGTGTAGTGGGTGTACTGTGTTTAGGAGGCTGATGTGGCAGTGTCTTCATCATGTAGCCAATACCCAACTCCAAGAGTTAGGGGCCAACCAGCCACAGAATACCCTCGTCTCCAGCTCTTACACAGGTGGCACTGATCCCTGGGGATAGGTTGTTGTAAATATTGGACTAGTACTGTACTGTGTATGGATTAATATTGCATCCCGTGGAGTGTGCTTATGTGATATGATGATGTGATGGGTGGATGGGATGGGCTCTTGAGTAGAAGTGTACTGATGATTATTATGTGTTATATAGAAAGGATTTTATTTTCTGAGAACAGATGTCCAATGGACTGTACATCTACACTCACTGCATCAGTGCACATATGTTATAGAAAATTTAGATACTCATGTGGTATTAGTACAGACAACTTATCAAACATGCTTCAGAAACCTGCATACACAAGAGTTCATAGCATTCATGAACATCAACCACAGCTGTGCACACTGTAGTACATTCTAGAAACATGGGAGAATTGATACACTTCTGATTGATTTGTAGTCTTATAAAGTGTCGTCTTTGTAAATATTTGTGTATCACCGGTATTATCTCATACAGGTTGCTGACTTGGGATGTGCAACAATGAAGCTTTTTCCATACCTGCGAAGTGTGAAGGGCATTGAACACATAGTCTTTGTTGACAAAGAAAAGACATTGTTAAAGGTGATAAATTTCCTTTTTCAAGTTTTTTTGGTACTGAGTGGTGATCCCTGAAGTTGAACCAAGTAGAATCATAGTTACTCAAATCCATGCATGTCTTCACTTCCCACAGGAATACTCTTGGTCAGTTATGCCACTGGCAGCTGATCATCTTGTCCCCAGATCCTTGCCACTACAGGTCTCTGTTGTCGAGGGTGACGTCAAGCACTGGGATTCTTTGCTTGCAAATACTCAAGTTGTTACAATGGTGGAACTGTGAGTATTACATTATCAGTTGAACTGAAATATTTTGATCTTATTTATTTATTATTACATTGTGTGTGAGTGATGTTTTGATGCAGCCCAAAGGGATTTCTCCCCGTTTTCTCTATTTTCTGCATGAGGTGACAGAGAGGTGGGTTGCCAATTAAGTGAAGTAGCCTTGCTGTAGATGTACTGTCTCTTGCTGCATTACTTCTGATCCAGGGCACTGGGTGGGAGACAGGGATGACCGTTCATCCACAAGGAGCTAAGATGAGAGGGAGGAAAGGGTGGTGGGTGGGGTGGGAGTGGGTGCATGCCTTTTGAGTAGGCAACCTCTCTTATAAGAGGGAAAAAGCCCATGGTATATAGATAGATGTACATTCCATACCTTTTATTATTATTATTACCATTACGAGTATTATTATTATTTCTTCTCATCTGCTCTGCAAATTTTAAGAGTGGATTACAGGGAGGTTTGCCACATAATGAAATAGTAGAGGTAATCCAGCATCAGCTGACAAGCCTCCTGGCTAGTACAGTGGCAGCCTCATAATCACAGGGTCGGCAGACTGAGTCTTGCCAGGGTTCATGAGCTTAAGCTGTTTACTGGGGAGGTTATTGTTGGGGCTGGGCAATGGTGGGGGGTTCAGGCTTGCCTCAGCTTACAGATGGGGGCCTGCTGGGGCATCTGTTCAAACCCTCACTGCAGAGTAATACCCCATGACAGCTGCTCACCTCAGGACATGAGGTGACATGGATATCTGTGTGTGTGATACATCAGCTTTCTCCAGGTATCATCACTAGTGGCATACTGTGGACACTGTCTCCTGCGTTCATATATGAACAGTTCTGGACCACTGACGAGGTTAACTGCCAAGTGGGAAGAGGGTGGAGGGGAGTGGAGTGTGATAAGGATGGAATGGGTGGGAGTGGCTTTTATGCCTTTGTTTTTTGGCTACCTCCCTTGTAAGGGGGAAAAAAGCCCTTGGTATATGTATGTACCTATCTAGACCAATGGGAGACCATAAATGCATATGCAAGGGCACTACTTCGTAGCGTCACTTTGTTTACATGCCTTCTGACCTCTGAGGGGAGAAGGCCTCAATTTGTACTCCTCTACCATCTGCACAGCAAAGCTCCTGCAGCTAGGGCATTTATATAAGGTACAGACAATTTATATAAAATCTTATTTTCTAACTTAAGATAACTCACTAATTAATTGAATCCAACATTTGTGGTCATCCCATTTAGGAAGTTGAGCAATATGGCTCTTGCTAGACTGTAGCTTGTGGTGCCATTATTCTTGTCCCCTTTGTGTCAGTGATGTGTCATAGAATATGACAATAAGTATGGATATATGTACTTATTATTAGGATTACTGTTATTAATATTATTATTATCATCATTGCTGTTGTTTTTGATGATTTTTTATCATTGTTACCACAAGTTACTGGCTGGCAAGTCATCAAGCCCTCCCTTAGATTTCTTTGGGAAGAACCATCAGAATGTTGTCTGCATTGTATTGTGGGAGTGTTTCAGCGTAATTGGCTTACATCAGTAGGAGGAGGGAAGCAGGTGCTGGTTGTCAGCTCTCCTTATATGAAAAGGGTGGAGTAAATATAAAAGTTGACAAAGATCCTGGGCTGGAGACTGAGTGTCAGCCCATCAGGGCTACACCTCCAGATGGAGGCAAGGGTGTTGATGAATTCTGCAAGATGTGTGACAGGGAGATGATCCTCTCTGATGTACATCTCGTAGGACCACCACTTGCAGGTAGCTATTGTTGTTTGTATATTGTTTTGAAGTCTGTAATCCTATTTGTTTTATTTTAGGTTATTATTATGTATGGCAGTATTATTGAAGGTAAGAGAGGGTTGATGAAAGAATATTAGGATGGTTTGGACACATGGAAAGAATGAGTGAAGAAAGACTAGTAAAAGAGGTATGGAAGGCAGATGTGGAGGGAGTGAACATGAGGGGACGTCCTAGGATGAGGTGGATGGATGGGGTGAAGGGGGCTTTGGGGAAGAGGGGAATGTCTGTTGAGGAAGGAAGGGAGAGGACGGAAGACAGAGGTGAGTGGAGAATGGTTGTATATGGATGATGTTGTGACTGCATGAGGAGGAATGGGCGGGGGGGTGGGGGGTGGGGTAGTAGTATGTGTGAGTAAATTTTGACGCAGCCCGAAGGGATTTCTCCCCGTCCTCTCCTTATATGCAAAGGGGGACGGAGAGGGGGGGTCGCCGATTAAATGAAGCGGCCTTGCTGTGGATGTACTGTGTCTTGCGACACTGCTTCTGACCCAGGGCGGTGGGCAGGGTTCAGGGATGACCCGTCATCCAGGAGGTGCTCAGATGAGAGGAAGGGTGGGAGGGGTGTGGAGTGTATTTAGGGATGAAATGGGTGGTAGTTTTTTTATGCCTTCCCCTTTGTGGCTACCTCCCTTGGAAGGGGGAAAAAGCCTTGGTATATAAAAGAAAAAAAAAAATTATTATTATATTTTTTGCCCTTTATTGAGCTGTGACACTTTTTTTTACTGGTTTCTGCATTTTCAGTCATTTTGGCTACTTTCCTGGTAAGGGGGTAAGATCACTTGGTATATGTATTTATGTTTCCATTTTAGTTTATTCACCTATGGAGGAATGTTCTTTGCCTGAGTTAGTAAATTAACTACTTTTCATTCACTGAGGCCACTTTATAATAATACATGATTGTTGCCGTGTATTTCGCTCACTAAACCCGCAGCCCCACAAAAGCCAACATCACTCCTCTGGGAAGAAACTGTAGACCATTGTCTGTGATGTATTAATTTGGGTCAGTTTCTATACCACCAAGTATCAGAAGTAAGAGGAGGAGGAGGAGGAGGAGAACATTCATCATTTGTCAGGTCTCCTGATGTGAATATGTTGGAGAGAAATAGTGAAGGTTGTATGAGAAAGATCTTGGGCCCAATCTAAAGACTTTGAGTGACCCTTCAGGCATATCATTGAGGGTGAGGTTGTTGTCAGGCTTTGAAGATAGAGTTCAGCGAGATGGTTCTCTCTAACATTTGTCTCACAGAACCACCAGTAGCAGGTAGTTATCATAGGCCCCTCCCCTTTATGGGTACCTTTTAGCACTCGGGGAAAGTGATAGCAGCCCATAGCCAGAGCCATAGAGTGCTTGGATGAGGTATTGGGCTTAGTCTTAGGGTGATGGTGCTTGATCACAATGTTGGATCCCTAGAGAGAGGAGTGAGGAAAGTCCACTTCAGTATGACTCAAATTCTTGAGTGCAGCACTGGCTGCCATATGTAATTTACATCACACTAACATTATAGAATTTAAAGTCACTGCTGTATTACTCATTCTCTTTTACTCTAATAATAAACACAGAAAACATGATCAAACCAGTTCACAGAATCCGGGTGTAACTCTTGTACAACTACAAAGAAAATATATAATCAAAACACTGATGCTGGCATCCTCGTGTAGCCACTTGTGCCTTATGATACGTATGTAGGTGTCATTGTACCGAAGTGGTTAAGGCTTTCTGTGAATGGTATTTATTACTCTTTTAAATGCATGGGGAGCTGACAACTGGCAACTGCTCTCTTCTTTCTACCACTTTCATCTGATAACATAGAAATAGTCCCACAACATTCAGAACTATCATATGAAGAGAGACTAGCAAAACTTGAGCTACAGACATTAGAGCAAAGAAGAGAGAGAGGAGATTTGATAACTATAGAATCATGATAGGCATAGCAAGTGTTGATAGAGAGGATCTAATAAAATGGGATAGTAGAAATAAAAGAGGACACGGAAAGAAAATCAAGAAAGACAGTTATAGAAGAGACCTAAAAAAGAACAGCTTTCCCCACAGAGTAATAGACACTTGGAACAAGTTAGATGAGAAAGTGGTGTGTGCAAAAACAATACACGAATTTAAAAACAGTCTAGATAAAATGAGATATGAAGACGGGACACCACGAGCATAGCTCCCCTTCCCGTAAAATACAACTAGGTAAATACAATGATACAACACAGACATTAGTCCAAAAGATCCTTCCCAGAGAAATCTTTGGGGTCTGAGGACTGTTGCCAGCTACTGTGGGGCTGCTTGGTTTTCAGAGAGTGAAACTTGAGGCAACATGAGATTGATTAACCCTGAATGCCATCCCTATACTGTCAGTGATATTCTGCAATGTGAATCATTTCATAACATTACTGTATATTTGTATGTATGTATGGCAGGGGACAGGGATGATCCTTCATTCATGAGGCACTAAGAGGCAAAGACCTTTTGGTCTATGTATGTATTATTATATGAGTTGCTCTAGAGTTCCTCACTCTAGAAAAGGTATAGCATGTGCCTTGGCATTAACACATTTTAATAGCCAATGTATTTGTATCCTTTCTTGGTAGCATTGAGCACATGCCTGAAAGCGACTTACCATACTTAGTAGAGAATGTGTTCGGGAATATTCAGCCCATCCTTGTGATTGTGACCACACCAAATGCAGACTTCAATCAGTACATTCCCAATATGGAGTCCAAGTTTAGACATCTTGATCACAAGTTTGAATGGACTTCAAGACAGTTTCAGAAATGGTTAGTGTACTTTAGTTTTAGTGTTAAACTTTGAAGTTGGTTATGAGACATTATAATGAGTTGAGGAAGGTAGATAAATGATACACAGTCTGAGTTTATTCCTGATCAGTTTCACACTGAAGAAGTTCAATGCAAAACTAGTCACAAACAAACTAGGACCAAGACCTGTGTTTTCTTTATCCACCTTCCTCATTATTGTTTTTTGTTTAAATATGTATTTATTATTGTTATTATTTTTTCAGGTGTGAATCAATCTTAGAAAATTACCCAGGTTACACTGTGTCCTTCACTGGCTGTGGCCTAGGACCAAATAATATCTACTGCACACAAGTTGCCACATTCAGTCAGGTCTTCCCATGGAAATGTCAACAGAGAGTACACAAAGAACCAAGTCAAGAAAAGATGCCTTCATTGTACAACATCATTTGCAACATTGTGTACCCAGTGGACCAGAGGTCAGATCAACAGAAGGCTCAAGATGAAATTATTAATAGAATTAATGAAATACAAAGGATGGTCAAGAAGTATGGAATATATGGAACCTTTGTCTTACCTGTAGAAAGAGAACCTTGCCCAAACCTATGGACAAGTATGGTAAGGGAGGAAGGGAGATGGTGGGAAAAGGACAGAAGTTTGAAAAGTGGTGATGTGAAGAGTCAGGAGAACTCAAAACCTGAAGGTTTCACGGAAAACCTTGAGGAATGTGGAAGAGACTGTGCCTTGGGTTTAGAAAATCTTTCTCTTTCTCCTAACATTGAGGTACATGATGAGGATGTATATATTCATGAGAAGGACTTGAGAGAAAAGATACTGCTGAAGTCATGGGTTTCAACTCTTGGATGTTCATTAAGGTTAGTATTTTCCTGTGTTTCTTTTATGCCAGTTGTGCATGGGGGGACAGAGAGGGGGGGTCGCTGATTTAATGAAGCGGCCTTGCTGTGGATGTGCTGTGTCTTGCGACACTGCCTCTGACCCAGGGCAGTGGACAAGGTGCAGGGATGACCCGCCATCCAGAAGGTGCTAAGATATGAGGGAGGGTGGAGTGTATTTAGGGATGGAATGGGTGGGAAAGGTTTTATGCCTTTTTCTTTTTGGCTACCTCCCTTGTAAGGGGGGAAAAAGCCTTGGTATATGTATGTATGTATAGCAGGTGGGGACTAGTGACAAATATCTAATTGTGGTGGTCTGTCAAGATGACTGAGTTAATCATACACTGCCCATTTTTCAAACCCTGTCAATACCCTCATCTCCATCTGGAGTTGCAGTCCCAAGTGGATGACACTCCGTCCCTGGACCGGGCCATAGGTTTCTTTCTGTTAACTTCAACTGTATTTCTTCTACCCTTTCACAACTGGTGACTGATAACCTTCCACTACTTACAGCTTGTGACATTAGAAACAGTCCCACATGAATATAACACAAACAGCTGTCCAAAGTTTATTCCAAGAGAGATCTATGGGAGGCACAAGAACTGTTGCCAGCTACTGTGGGTCTGCAGGTTTCCAGTCAGTGAAACTTGTGGCAACAGTTATTATTATTATTGTTATTATTTTTTTTTATTATTATTATAATAACTACATAAAGAGGAAGAGTTTAAATGGGTTTGAGATAAAAAGTCTGAGAAGTATGGTAGGGGTTACTAGGCTAGAATGAGAAACCAGGTGGTGAGGAGGAGAGCAGGGTGGAAAGGGAGTTGGGAAATAGGGTTGATGAAAGAGTATTGGGATGGTTTGGACACATGAGTGAAGAAAGATTAGTAAAAGAAATGTGGATGGTAGAGGTTGGGTGGAGTGAACTTGAGGAGGCAACCAAGGGTGAGATGGATGGATGGGGTAAAAGGGGCATTGGGAAAGAGGGGAATGTCTGTTGAAGAAGAAAGGGGTGAGTGGAGAATGGTTGTGTATGGATGATGCTGTGATAAATAGAAGGGAGTGGGTGGGGGGATGGGGTGGAGTTAGGGAGCATGTGTGAATGATATTTTGACACAGCCCAAAGGGATATCTCCCTGTCTTCCCTTTTTCTGCATTAGGGGATGGAGAATGGCGTCACCAATTAAATGAAGCGGCCTTGTTGTGGATGTACTGTGTCTTGCTGCATTGCTTCTGACCCAGGGCAGTGGGCAAGATGGGATGACTCGTCATCCAGGAGGGGCCAAGAAAAGAGGGAGGGAGGGATGTTAAATGGAAGTGGAGTATGTGGGGATGAAATGGATGGGAGTGGATTTACCCTCGGTATATATATATATGTATTATTATTATTATTATTATTATTATTGGGAAATTTAATTGCAGTGTTTGCAAAATTGAAACAGGGAGGAGTGAAGGGGTTGAGAGAGAGAAAAGGGGGGGAATTCTCACTCCTTTCACTCCCATACCCTGTTTCCCTGTAATACCTTCCAATTAAACCAGTCAAAGTAGAATTCAAATTCATGTTTTATTTATTTATTTAATTTTTTTGATGCAGGCATGATCGAGTTTTGCATTCTGCTAAAATTTTGATGCAACTAATGTTCACATTTTATGTATATATTATTTCAGATCTTTCTTGGAGAGTGAAGGATTTGACATCAGAGACACAGGAAATGAAGGTTGGCAGTTGGTGCTCTCGATGAAAGAGAGTAGTCCATATGATGATATGCAAGATGATCATCAGTCCTTACTTACAAGTCCTGAAACTAAGGAGACTTTTCAAACATTAAGCAAGACAGAGATCAGTGAAGAAAGTTGGGATTAGGCTGCTGCAGTAAATAGCACAGAAGAACATATAGTTATGTTGTGGAGATTGCATATGTTTATTTTGCTATTTAAGACAGTCTAGATAAGCTTTAATTCATATCATGCAGGAAGAATTTCTTTTGATGATTTTATCTGGTGCTAGTTGTACATAGTTGTGAATATATGTATGTGTAATGTAGGTGACCATGTGAGGTATTTTTTTTTTATATATAGAATTTAAGTTGTAAGTCAAGTTCAGCCTGGAAATTTGTTTACTAATAATTGCATATTTGAATGTGAATAACTGTAAAAAGCTACATGTAAATTATTTGCATAAGGTGAGTATGGATTATATATGCATATATGTCTATACATATATATTGAAGTATGGAAGATGAATTAACCCCTTGAGTACCGGATGTGTGTTTTGTGACACCTGCGTGTCACAGCTGAGTGCACCCGCCAGGAACCGAGCGTGCTCCCCGTGACACGCACTTGTCACAGTTTTAAGCTGTGTGTATTGAGGGCTCTCAAGGCCTTGGTTTCTGGGTTATTTCTACCCACGTGGTGGTAAGTGTCTGTGTTTACAAACATAAGGCTCCAGCCATTCGTGGGATGGTTTGAAACGTTTGTTTACGTAAGGTTGATGGGTCGGTAATGAAGGGGTTAATGGTAAGGTAGTGAGGTAAACACAAAGGACACTGGGAGTCTTCCTTCTCTAATGTTTTCTCAGTAATGTTTTTTTTTTCAGAGAATGTACACACAATGTTGAAATTCTCAGTTCATATATTGTGCAAATAAAATTTATCGAAATGTCTGAGAAGTATGGTAGGGGTTACAAGGTTGGATAGAGTGAGAAATGAGGAGGTGAGGAGGAGAGTGGGGGTGGAAAAGGAAATGTCAGATAGAGCTGATGAAAGTTTATTGGGATGGTTTGGAGAAATGGAAAGAATGATTGATGGAAGATTTGTAAAAGAGGTGTGGAAGGCAGAAATGGGTGGAATGAATTTGAGGGGACGACTGAGGATGAGATGGATGGATGGGGTGAAAAGGGCATTGAGCAAGAAGGGAATGTCTGTTGAGGAAGGAAGGGCGAAGGGAGGAGATAAGGGTGAGTGGAGAAAGATTGTGAATAGATGATACTGTGATGCAAAGAAGGGAGTGGGTGGGGGATGGGAGGGGTAGTAGGGAGTGTTTATGTGTGAATGATATTTTGATGCAGCCTGAAGGGATTTCTCCCTGTCTTCTCTTTTTTTGCATGAGGGGAGGGAGAGGGAGGTTGCTAATTAAGTGAAGTTGCCTTGCTGTGGATGTGCTGTGTCTTGCTGCATTGCTTACCCAGGGGAGTGGACAGGATACAGGGATGACCTGTCATCCATGAGGAGCTAAGACGAGAGGGAGGGAAGGGTGTTGGATGGGAGTGGGTATATGCCTTTTGACTTGGCTACCTTCCTTATAAGGGGGAAAAGCCCTTGGTATATATATAGATAATTGATTGCTTCACAGTGTTCCTCTAGTATCCTCCTTCCATTCATCCCCTTTGCTTCACTGACCAGCAACCAACTTATCACTTTAGCCAATTTAGTAAATCCATTCCGAGGGTTGCTGCAGGAATGCCATTGGTAAGAGTGACAACTTGGTGGTTAATGAAGCAATGAAGATGAAAGGGAGGTGGGAGAAGGGTGCTAGCGGAATTGTGGCAATCAATCATGTCTGCAGGAATAGGGAGCAACATCAACTGCATCCATTATTTTTCTTCTTTTATCTAGGTGTGTGTGTAGCACCTCTATTTTCTTCCAGCCAGGAAAATGTCCATATATATCTAAGTAAACTACTAAAGTGTTGGACATATGGTGTGGTTTTATGACATTCCTTTGTATGTTCCATTTCTCCAAACTTCTCCCAGTCTCTCAATAATATGACACATTTCTCCAAATCTTTCCCAGTTTCTCCATTACACCCTCATGAACATTGACCACATGAAATCTTGTATACTATGTGGTTCTTCTAACTACTACCTACATGTCATCCATCCTTTGACTATTTTGCCTATTTTCTAGCCTGTGCCACTTGCACTCTAGATATCTGAAATCTTTGAATACCTTGAAAATATACATAATCTCCTGATCAAAGACAGCTAATTAACGTCCGTTAATGAGAGGTAGTACTGTAGGTAAATACGTATCCCTACATATCCCACACACATTTCTTTTCCCCTTTTATCTTAGCTCCTTGTGGGTGAAGGAATGGATTGATTAAGTTAGCAATAGCAACAAGTTGATTGTTAGCTGATGGGGGGGGGAAGAGGATGGATGGAAGGAAGGAGAAGGATATTGGAGGAATGGTACAAGGCAATTAGGCATGTCTGGATACTATGTTCGCTGAGATTTTCTACAGTGTATGTAGGATCTCAAAGTCCTGGTAGGGATGAAATTTTAGAAAATAAAGTCCCACAGGTCTCTGTGTATTCCTCACTACTTTACCACACTGCAACACACACACACACACACAACATTACCCACACATCGGTCATATATGAACTGTGAGCTCTCTTCTGGGAGGGAAATAGCTGTCAATCAGAAGTCCAACATGTGATCCAAGACCATGGTGAATCACGCACGCACACACATGCATGAACTTCTTTGCAGATGATGCAAAACTACTAAAGAAAGTACGGAAAAAGATTGTGAATTGCCACAGAAAGATCTGGACAAGGTTTGGGAGTGGAGTCAGAAGTGGAAAGTGGACTTCAACATTAAGAAATGTAGTATAATGAAATTCTCCCTTTCTTTTGTCAGTGTCCATGTCTCACATGGAAATTTTTGAAAACAATATCCTGAGAAGAATCCTTGGCCCAGTGTATGATGAAGAAGAAGGGAAATGGAGACGAAAACATAACAGGGAAATTAGAGATCAGACTCGGCAACCGTACATTCAGGATGAAATATGGGGAAGAAGAGCAAGGTGGGCTGGACACTGCATATGAATGGGGGCAGACAGACTACCAAAGAAGGTGATGGAAGGAGGAGTAGAGGGCAGACGACCAGTAGGGAGATCCAGGTACAGATGGATGGATGGAGTAAAGAAGGACGTGGAGAGGGTGGCACCAAGAGAGGACTGGAAAGGATTGGCAGAGGATAGAACCATCTGGAGAGGCATAGTGAAAGTGGTGAAGGGCCGTCCGGCCTGACAACCAACAGAGTAAGTATAATGAAATTTGGAAAAAGTAAAAAAAGAATATCAGAACAATATTAAATCGGTGCAAAGGAAGTAAAGAAAGTTGGTTCTGAAAAGGACCGAGGAGTAATCATCACCAAAGACATGTCCCCAGACAAACAGATAAACAAAATAGTCAGAGAAACCTACAATATGCTCGGATCAATAAAGGTGGCTTTTAATTACTTGGATGAAGAAAAGGTAAAGAAAATACTAGTCACACTGATAGACCAAGACTGGAATACACAGTGACACTATGGACACCCAGTACAAAAAAGAATATAAGGAAAATAGAAAGAATCCAAAGAGCAATGACAAAGATGGCCCCAACACTTTCAAAACTGACATATGAGCAAAGATTGTCTAAGCTGAAATTACCAACCCTGGAACAAAGAAGAGAAAGAGGTGACCTGCTGACCATTTACCTACATAATCATGAAAGGCATGGAAGTCCTTGATAGAGAAGACTTATTAAATTGGGATAAAAAAAAACAAAAAAAACAAGGGGACATGAAAAAAACTCAAACAGGACAGTTACAGAAGAGATCTGAAAAAAAAACAGCTTTCCACACAGAGTGGTGGATGTCTGGAACAAATTGGACGATACAATACCATACATGAATTTAAGAGCAAACTAGATGTTGTGAGATACAAAGGTGGAGCACCACAAACATAGCTCCCCCCTTCTCCATCCCTTATGCAGATAAAGAGAAGACGGGAAGAAATCTCTTCAGGATGCATCAAAATATCATTCACACATAACCACTCCTTAACCCCCACCCACTCCCTTTCATGCATCACATCATCATCCATACACAGCCATTTTCCACTCACCTCTATCTTATGTCTTCTTTCCTTCCTCAATAGACATTCCCCTCTTTCTGAATGCCCCTTTTACCCCATCTATCCATCTCATCCTTGGTCCTCTTACTGTTCCCTTAATCCACCTCTGCCTTCCACACTCCCTTTACTAATCTTTCTTCTCTCATTCTCTCTGTGTCCAAACCATTCCAATACTCTTTTATCAACTCTATCTCCCAACTCCTTTTCCACCCTCGCTCTCGTACTCACCTCATTTCTCACTCTATCCAGCCTAGTCACCCCTACCATATTTCTCAGACATTTCATCTCAAACACAAGAATTTAACCCCTTCAATATGGGCCAAAATCTCGTGGGCAGCATTAGCTGCCAGACGTGCGATGTTGCATCATAATACTCGCATTATAAAAAATAAAGTTACCGCTGCATTGCTCGTTCTCTTTCACCCGTGAATTTTGATAACCATAGAAAATATGATGAAGCCAGTTTACAGAGTATGGGGGTCACGCAGGTACAATTACAATATATATAATCAAGACGCCAACATCAGTATCCTCGCATACCCACTTGCTCCTCATGACGCCTACGTAGGCATCATCGTATCAAAAGGGTCAAGAACAAACTAGATATTGTGAGATACAAAGATGGTCACTACGAGCATAGCTCTCTTCCCATAAAATACAACTAGGTAAATACATATACCAAAGGCTTTGTCCCCCTTACAAGGGAGGTAGTCAAGTTGAAAGGCATAATTCCACTCCCGTTCACCATTCCTTTTTTCCTCCCTCTTTTCTTGGTTTCTCCTGTTTGACGGGTCATCCCTGCATCTTGCCCATGGCCCCCCTGGGTCATAAGCAATGCAGCATGACACAGCACATCCTCAGCAAGGTCGCTTCATTTAATTGGTGATCCCCCTCTCCATCCCCTCATGCAGAAAGAGAAGATGGAGAGAAATATCTTCAGGCTGTGTCAAAATATTATTCACACATAACCTTTTCTTAACCTCCTATCCCCACCCACTCTCTTCCATGCATCACAGCATGATCCTTATACAACCATTCTCCACTCACCCCTATCTACTGTCTCCTCTTTTCTTAAACAGACATTCCCCTCTTTCCCAATGCCTCTTTTACCCCATCCATCCATTTCATCCCTGGTTATCCCCTCCTGTTTACTCCATCCACCTCTGCCTTCCACATTCCCTTTACTAATCTTTTTTCATTCATTCTTTCTTTCCATATGTCCAAACTATCCCAATACTGTCTCATCAACCTTATCTCCCAACTCCTTCACCCCTGCTCTACCCCTCACACACACACACACACAGACAAAATACACAAGATAATTGACTTCTCACTCAAAGAAGGAAAAGTACCACAGGATTGGAAAAATGCAAATATTATACCAATATGTAAAGGAGACAAAATCCAACAAATTATAGACTGGTATCCCTTACAAGCACAGTTGCAAAAATATGCGAAAAAGTCATTAGGAATAAATGGATTAAACACTTGGAAGAGAATAATATACTAAACTCAAACAATTTGGATTTAGAAGTGGAAGATCATGTACTACAAACTTAATATGCTTCTACTCAAGATTGATAGAAATAAAAAATGAGAGATGGATAGTCAGATTGTGCTTTCTTGGACTTACAAAAGGCTTTTGACAAAGTACCACACTAAAAGCTACTTAGCAAAATTGAAACAATAGGTGGAATACAAGAAAATTATTGGAATGGATGAAAGATTTCTTGAACAGAAGAAAAATGAGGGTGGTACTTAGAGACAAGAACTCAAATTGGGAAGATGAAAGTGGAGTCCCCCAAGGCTCTGTATTGGCTCCAATAATGTTTGCTATTTATATAAATGATGTGGATGAAGGTGTGGAATGTTATATGAACTTCTTTACAGATGATGCAAAACTATTAAAAAGAATAAGTACAGATGAAGATTGCAGATCTTTTTAAGAAGACATGGACAAAGTCTGGAAATGGAGTCAAAAGAGCGAAGTGAATTTAAACATTAAGAAATGCAGTATAATGGAATTTGGAAAAAGCAAAAATAGAATCTCTGGTCAATATAAAATTGGTACAAAGGAAGTAAAAAAAGTTAACTCAGAAAGGGACCTAGAAGTAACCATCTCTAAAGACATGATACCAGACAAACATGTCAACAAATTAGTTGGAGAAACTTTCAACTTATCAAGATCAATGAAAGTGGCCTTTGACTACATGGATGAAGAGATGGTAAAGGAAATGCTAGTTACACTGATAAGACCAAAATTGGAATACGTAGTGTCTATGGACACTTACATACATATACCAAAGGCTTTTTCCCCCCTTACACGGGGGGTAGCCAAAAAGAAAAAAGCATAGAAATCACTCCAACCCATTTCATTTGCCATATATTCCACTCCCCTTCACCCTCCTTCCTCTCTCCAATCTTGGACACATAGTACAAAAAAAAAAAAAGATAAACTAGAAAGAATTCAAAGAGCAACAACAAAGATGGCACCAAAAATTTGCAATTTGACATATGAACAAAGATTAGACAAATTAAATTTGCTAACCCTAGAACAAAGAAGAGAAAGCGGTGATTTGATAATCATTTACAGAATTATGACCTACTAATATGGGACAGAAGAGCTACAAGAGGACATGAGAAGAAACTTAAGAAGGACAGGTACAGAAGAGATCTGAAAAAGAATAGCTTTCCACACACAGTGATAGATATCTGGAACAAACTGAAAGAGGAAACAGTGAGTGCTAAAACTATACATGACTTTAAGAATAAACTGGATATGGAAAAATACAACAGCGGGTCACAATGAGCATAGCTCTCCTCCCGCAAGATACAACTAGGTAAATACACACACATGATTATTGAAATAGGACAATGAAAAAACAAGAGGACATGAGAAGAAACTTAAAAAAGATAATTACAGAAGATATCTGAAAAAAAAAGCTTTGCACACAGAGTGATAGATACTTGGAACAAATTAGATAAAGAAACAGTGTGTGCAAACACTGTTCAAGGTTTTAGGAAAAAACTTGATGCTGAGAGATACAAAGACGGGTTACCACGAGCATAGCTCCCTTCCCGTATAATACAACTAGGTATACATGTATATTTATATATATATATATATATATATATACACACACACACACACCTATAGATATAGATATGTATACACATATATCAAAGGACCTCTTTCCCTTAAAAAAGGGGTGGCCATCTCACACTCCTCCAACAACCATCCCATACATAATACAGAGAAATATACATTTCTATGTACATTGTAGTATGATAAACACTTAAAATGTATATATGCTGTATATGTGTACTCAATATGAGTGTATATATATATATATATATATATATATATATATATATATATATATATATATATATATATATATATATATGAATTGTGTTGTGGGAAGGTAAGACTATGTACATAACTTAAAATATATAAAAATAATAAGGCATACAATATACAAGTGTCATGGATCTCAGTACATACTGGAGTACAGATATTGTAATAGTATCATGGACACAGATGGATAGGGAATTGTGGAGATATGGATGTAATTGTGACTTTATGTGAATTATTTGTATGTAACTGCTCACTCCTATAAGATACTCTTGGTTTATGATCTTGCAATGGAGAGTGAGAGCATTTTGTCAAATATTGTATGTGTACTTAACAAATTGTATTTATCCAGTACTGAGGTACAGACTATATATTTATATGCAGTCAACACTTAGGGACTTCTTAGGCATCCCAACAGATTGAAGCCATTCGTAGTTAGGTTGTGGAGTGTACCAGTTATTTTCTACACTCTTTAAAAGTCCAAATAGCGATCTCATCAGGCTCTGAAGCTTTCCTCTAGGCAAATGTTTTCAATATTTTAGATATTTCCTTCAATTCTACTTTTACATCTTTTAACTTACACTATTGTTCTCACCCTTCTCGCTGATGGGAAACTTTTGGTAATTGTTTCATTCTGAGTTTTCATAGACTTATTCTACTTTTATTTAATAAATTACTTGTTTCTCCATGTATCAATGATGTACATGTAAAGCCGTTTAAGTTCCTCTTTGCATTTATCGATAATGAGATTGTTGCCAGTTATCTGAAAGATGCAGGTCTTCTGCAATGGACTTGGTATTAACTTTTTCAGTCATACCCCACTCATTATATCACAGACACAACCAACTGAATGCAACAGAAAAACTACACCATTAACATACTATTCAAACATCTACAGCAATTTGCCTTGTGCATCACACAATATATTCATACAAAAGCCCATTCACAATCATATAAAAAAACAAACAATTCAAGACTGAGCACCAAACTCCCTTCTCCATCAAACCCCACCAGAAATTAGCTCAACACAAAAGTACAGAAGCAAGAACCACACTACCATAATTATGTTCAGGTCACCATCCAATCATGATATGATAGTTTTTTCCAAGGGGATATATGTACTTCAATAACTCAATAATATCTGGGATCGGTAAGCAGCAAATCCAGTCTCATGAATGTCTTCTCTTATTCTTGTCAAGTCTTTGATCCATTGGGTCATTGTCTAATCCACTCTAATATTGAAGAGTATTACCCCTAGAATTTTCAATACCACATACTTTCCACTCCTCCCAGTGCACCACCTTACATTTAAAATCTCCCACTAGGATTATGTTATTACTTTCTTTATTCATCTTTCTAAGGAAAAAGGATGTATTTGACAACATTTCTTGATATTCAATTAGGGTTAGGTTATTGTATATGAATAGAATAATGGTGGGTTCATCATTATCGCCACTTTTATTACTGTTATTGTATATGTGTATGTATATGTATAATATTAATATATATATATATATATATATATATATATATATATATATATATATATATATATATATATATATATATATATATATATATTGGAGCATTCAAACCCTGGCACCAGGGAAGTTGAACTAAGAGCAAGGTTCATTAAATTCCATGCCTCAGAGTTCTCCATAAATGGCACTGTCTGAGTTTGTGACATTAAGCCATATCATCATCATTATCATTATTACTATTGGGATGCTTGCTGATTGAACAGCTTAGAGAATTGCTGCTTTGGGGAAGAGGTCAGTAATGTAGATGGCCATGTGAATACATACAACAATATGAAGCACTCTTCTGTGAAAACTTAACAAATTTCATACACATGAGCTTCCAGTTCTGAAACAGAATTGTCTGCCAAAATATTCACCTTTCATAGGTATTTAAGCCATCTGTCTTTCACAGTTCTCTCAAAACATTTAGCTACAATCCTGGTTAGGGACACCAGTCAGTAATTCAGCTGTTTCTCCTTACAGATCCTAGCTACCCCACTTTTAAAAGGGAAAAGGGCCTTTGGTGTATGTGGATATATATATATCTATATATATATATATATATATACATATACATATATATATATATATCAACAGGTATATATGTATGTTTGTGTATATATATATATATATATATATATATATATATATATATATATATATATATATGTCTACAGGTATATATGTGTGTATATTTATTATATGTATATATATGTATGTATTTATATGTGTGTATATATGTATTTATGAGTGTATAAATTTACCTAGTTGTATTTTACGGGATGAGAGCTATGCTTGTAATGACCAGTTTTCTTATCTCTCCACATCCAGTTTATTCTTAAAATTGTGTATTGTTTTGGCATTCACTGTTTCTCCGCTCAGTTTGTTCCACACATCAATCACTCTACAGTATGTGGGAAGCTATTCTTTTTCAGGTTTCTTCTGTAGCTGTCTGTCTTTAGTTTCTTTTTGTGTCCTCTTGTTTCTCTTCTATCCCTCTTTAATAAGTCGTCTCTGTCGAGAATTTCCATCCCTTTCATATTTCTGAAAATGGTCAACAAATCGTCTCTCTTCTTTGTTCCAGTGTTGACAGATGTAATTTTTCCAATCTTTGTATGTCAGGTTTGTCAGTGAGTGGACTAAACTTTGTCACTGCTCTTTGTGTTCTTTCTAACTTTCTTATGTTCTTCTTTGTGCTAGGTGCCCATAGTGTTGCAGCATATTCTAGTTTAGGTCTTATCAGTGTAACAACTATTTTTTAACTATCTCCTCATCTTTGTAGTCGAAGGCCACTTTCATTGACCTCAATAAGTTATAAGTCTCTCCAAATAATTTATTGACATGTTTATCAGGTGTCAAGTCACTTTGATGATTACTCCCAGGTCCCTTTCTGAATCGACTTTTTTTACTTCTTTGTTTCCAATTTTGTACTGTCCCAATACTCTATTTTTACTTTTTCCAAATTCCATTATGCTACATTTTTTAATGTTGAAATTCATCTCACTGTTCTGACTCCATTCCTATATTTTGTCTAGGTCTTTTTGTAGTGAAATGCAATTATCTGTTCTTACTCTCTTGAGTAATTTGGCACCGTCAGCAAAGAAGTTCATATAACATTTTACTCCCTCATCCATATCATTTATATATATGGCAAACATTAAAGGAGCCAGTACAGAGCCTTGTGGGATGCCACTTTTCACATCTTCCCAGTTCGAATTTTTGTCTCTAAGTACCACTCATTTTTCTCCCAGTTAAGAAATCCTTCATCCATTCCAGCAGTTTACCTTGTATTCCTCCTATTATTTAAATTTTTCTTATTAATTTTTTGTGTGGTACTTTGTCGAATGCCTTCTGCAAATCCAAAAATACACAGTTTGCCCAGCCATCTCTTTCTTGCATTATCTCAATTAATCTCGAGTAAAAGCAGATTAGGTTTGTGGTGCATGATCTTCCATTTCTAAAGCCAAATTGTTTGGGGTTTATTATTTTATTTTTTTCCAAGTGTTTGGTTCATTTGTTTCTGATGACCTTTTTGCATATTTTTGCTACTGTGCTTGTAAGGGATACTGGTCTGAAGTTTGTAGGATCTCCCCTATTTCCTCCTTTATATATTGGTACTATGTTTGCATCTTCCAATCTTGCGGCACCTTTCTCTCTTTGAGTGAGAAGTCAATTATCTTGTATAGTTTATCTGTCAGTTCATCTATACACTCTTTCAGTATCCAATTTGCGATTCCATATGGTCCATGCGATTTCCTGACATCTAGGCTTTTTTCTGGTCTCTTATTTCTTTTTGTGTTACCTTTCTTTCATTGTGGGTGATCTTTCTTGTCCATCTCCCAAGATTGTGAGCTCTTGATTGTAAAAACAGATCTAAAATGTCTGATCATAACTTCTGCCATCTCTGTGTCATCTATATATTCTTTATCTCCACACAATTTCACTATTTCATGTTTATCCTTTAGTTTTTCATTTATATATCTGTAAAAGAGTTTAGGTTGGTCTTTACATTTGTCTTTAATATCTTTTTCATAATTTCTTTTTTCTTTCCTTCATATATTCACATATTCGTTCCTAAGTTTTTTATGTGTTTGCTATTTGGGTGTTTTATCTTTTTTCCATTTTTTACAGGCTTTGTCTTTCCTGTCTCTAGCCTCACTACACCTTTTGTTGAACCAACACTTTATGTAAATCTCTTTTTGTTTCTTTTTTGGTACATATTTGTCAATTCCTTCTTTGTACTTTTCTTTGAATATGTTCCATTTGTCTTCCGTCTTTGTTTC
>NC_134779.1:53923875-53943875 GCF_046742065.1 Oratosquilla oratoria
TATTTAACTTTGAATTTATTATTCCTAGATTTCAATTTATGGTTGTATCTTCGGGTATATCATGTAAAATGGTCCACAAGTTGATGCATCTGTACAAAAAAACTGTTTCATTATATACTTCAGATGTTAGGTCTTCACAATTTTCTCACCTCTCATACCAAATACAAAATACTGAAGAAAAGTATGAAATGTATGAAGGAGGATGGACAGTCTTGCTGAAGAATGCATGTATGCCTTTCCAGTTCACATACACTGCATTGTAACCCTGTTTTCATATTTCTCTTTTATTTTCCTCCCTTCTGTCACTCGTCCATTTTCTTCACCTTCCCCCTTGTGTAATCTCCACTCCTGTCTTTGCTTTGCACCAACTTGTTTGCTTATTTTATGTTTATTCTCCATTCTTTGCTCCCTGGTACATTTTCCATATCTGGAATTTACTTTTCAAGTGTCTAAGCTCTTCTTCCTCCCACATTTGATGTCTTACTCTTTGCCAACATGCAGTAATTGTTGTCTGATATGACAATGCTCAGGGTATGCTGAGGCAACTTCATGGGCCTTCCACCCCCTTTTTCCTTGAGAGGGTACTTCCTGACCTCCATGGTCACAAATTTTACTCTCAGCTGTTGCACTTAGCATTCATATGCCTGTTTACTAATAAATTTTTGGGGTATTAAGCCCAGTTTTGTGACACTCCATTACTCTCACAATACCATCCTGATTTGTACAGTTTTTTGACATAATAGGGTCAGTCTACAATATACAAAGGAGTACATGTTCAAATTATAAAGGGGGCACTGAGGTTTATACAAAAGTCTCGACTATACTTCCTTACAGCTGCTGCATTGCCTCTTCAGTGAGTATGGGTGGCAAGGTTGAGTTGCCATCAGTTGAATTATTGACACTTGTTGGAGGGTGTATCCAAAAAGTGCTTTAGTATTAGATGTCTTGGTAGTACAGACAAAACAAAGTGACTGTAGGTACATGTAAGCATAAGTAGATATGATCTGTATGTATACTCATATATCAGTCATTAAGTTATTGTATTAAATTTCTTGCTGAAAACTTTTGGACCCACATCACCCAGTAACAGTCCAAAGGCTTTCCCATATATCTTTTTGAGAAGAAGTGGACTGTTGTTTGTGTTGTGCAAGTATGTGGTTGTTTCCGTGTCATCAGTTTAGGAGCAGGGGAGCAGTCAGTAGTCATCAGTTCTTATAATATAAAAATGCGGAAAGATTTAATAGACAGGCCCAGGTTGCAGTAGCTATGGGCGGAGGGTGTTGATGGGCCTAGGGGATGGACAGATGGAAGATGACCCTCCCAGGCATCTGTACCACAAGATAACCCCCATGCAAGTGCCCACCGTGGGTTCTGTGTACAGAATATTTTTTCTTGCAAATTTTTCTCTCCCTCTCTGTTGGCAAACGTGACAGAGCTGCCACTGTATTCATGTGAGCATTACAGGATGAAGACAGTCTCTCTCTCTCTCTCTCTCTCTCTTTCTCTTTGTATGTGTGTATTTCTTTCCTATAGTTCAACTCTTAATTTGTTTTTGTATTCATTGCTCTGGGTGTAGTTAACCTTTTTAATGGCTGTGGTTTTTCTCCAGTTCTGAATTCTTGGGCTTACACCACCACCACATCCAGAGCAAAGCCGCAGATGTTGCATGTTTATGTGCATTTGTAAGTACAGTACATTGTATGCATATACTTGAATACACATGTATGTAAGGGTTTACAGTCCATAAAAGTCATAATCATCACATTTATTAACACGTTATATTCGCAGCTGTCAAAGTTTTATTTTAAATTACTGAAATTGAAAGGCTTGATGTGTTCCTAGAACAAAACTAATGGTCATCTAGATATGTTATTACCAGTGTTGGCAGCGGAGTAGAAGAGATATATTCTTGCAAGTATGTAGTTCCCAGATGATTTATTTTTAATCTAGATATCCATTCTTGTTGGTCTGTTACCTTTAACACTCGAAGGTACACGTGTCATTTTTAGGTATTCATTAATTTGTATGTCATTTTAGTGGCTATATTGACATAGATGTACATGAATATTTGTGATAAGATTCTTGTATTATAGTAGTATAATTTTATTGTTTAAAAACTGTAGGAATTGTTTCCAAATTTATCTATAGCCATTACCTGTTTGAAATGTTTAAAAATGGGTTTTAGAATTCTTTCTGTGGCCACTATTAGTCAAAAACTGAACTGTTTTTCATTAGCAAGTTGGCAGAACTTGCAGAGTTCAACAAAGTGTAAATAGTTGCATAAGTTGGGAGATGTAATGATGAAATAAAGATGGCCAGGGAGCCACAGTGCAGCAAACCAATACATTTTGTTGCAAGAAAACAGACTTGTGTAAATGTGTTTTGCAAACCTAATCTACTTCCCTTTCTAGTAAAACTCAAAACAACAATTATACTACTACCATTATAAAGGCCTCCTTTGGCAGATTGAAATTGTCTTAGTCACCAGAAGGAAATGTAAAGGTATTTGGGTATGTTTCAAGATGAATTTGAACCATTTTCTACCAAGACATTCTTAGATTTTGCTATGATGTATCATTGGTAATTTTAAACAGTGGTGGTGAAAAGAGACCATCCTTCTACAAAGTTGAGCAAATATCGGGTGTATCATCAGCTGTAGTTAAACTTGGACATTTGCTGCTGTTGGTTAGTTGGGTATGACATCAGAGTTATGGAAGAACCAGCCACTCTCCTGGGGTCTGCCAAGGGTCCTCCATCCTGGGTATGCTGTAATAGAATTAAACATTGTATCACAATGTTGAATATAGCAATTGAAACCAACAATGTAATTAAAGGCAAAAATCTCAAAAGTTTTACCAAAGACACTGGCCAAGCAGTAGGGGGTTGGTTGGTATATGAACACATCTATGGGTGAGATAGTGGCCCAATCAGAGCCAGTGGTCAAAATGACTCAAAAATCTCACAGGGGTGTCATGGACTAGCCTTTGTATTTGAATTGATGTTTCAAGTTTTGGCCGTGATTTGAACAATTCCTTCATTCTGCTGGCCAGTGTGATTATTTTGCCTTTTAATGAAATTCCAATCTTCACATACAAAAAAAAAAAAAAAGTGATGTGCAAAACTTATTTAATTTACATTATATGAAAATAAGATTTTGACTTCAGTGAAGTTGGGTATGAACAGAGTGCGACCGAAAGTCGATGTCCACATCTTCATAAACTTATACCACAACCGCATAACATCAGTGCCAAGGGCAGGTGCCAATGCGTGCCTTAATAAGCCTATTCTATCACTGCCTGGCTCCACACAATCCTTTCACTTATTTGTGTGAAGAAGGCTTACAAATCAATCATTGCCTGTCTAAACAAATGGGAGAAAATAAATACATATGTGAGGATACTACTTTGTAGTGTCACTATTTACATGCCCTCTTACCTCTGAGGGGAGAATACCTCAATTTTGTACTCCGGCACTGGATTGCAAGTCTGCAACTAGTTATGCTCACATTAGAAAAAACATAATTCAAGTTTTTAACTTATCCAAGATAACCTACTACTTTGTTGGATCTAATATTATAATCAATTTAATAAGGATGGTGAGCAATATGGCTCTTGCTAGGATGTGGCTTATGGTGCCATATCTGCATCCCTTTGTGCCAGTGATGCATCATGTAACATAATGGGTACAAATTAATTTTTGAGCAAAATTGTCGGGTAGGCCAATTTGGCCCAACCCGCATCCCTTTGTGCCAGTGATGCATCATGTAACATAATGGGTACAAATTAATATTTGAGCAAAATTGTCAGGTTGGCCGATTTGGCCCAATCTTGCACCAGAGGAAGAGAACCGTGAACAGGGCACTACGAAGTATGTGTGAGGGGGAGGGGGCAGCCAAATTTGAGGATCTGGCTGGATTTTTGCCTTTCCGCCTCTAGTGGCCGCATTTTTGGCCTGTGATACCCGCAAGAGTCCTCGTGGCCCTCGACCTGTGGGCGAGATAGTGGCCTAAAAAAATCTGAAGGAAGCAAAATCCTCAGGTTGTCCGAATTGGCTCGTTCTTGCCTGAGAGGGAGCCGTTCACAGAACACTGAGGAACCTGAGGATTTCGATCTTTAACACCGAGATTTTTGGATCGTTTTGGCCACTGGCTCCGATTGGACCACTATCCCACCCACAGGTCGAGGGCCACGAAGCCTCCTGCCGATGTTCCTGGGAGGCCAGTCAGGCCAAAGGTGCGGGTGCTGGAAGCGGAAAGGCAAAAAATCCAGCCATACGCTGCGAAACCCAGGTAACAGTAATGAAACGTTGGTAATATCGAAACGTAGGTAACAGAAATGAAACACTGGTAAGAATAACAAAATACAGGTAATAGTAACGAAACCATGGTAACTAACGAATCGTTGGTAATAGTAATGAAACACTGGTAACAGTAACGAAACCATGGTAACAGTAACGAATCGTTGGTAATAGTAATGAAACACTGGTAACAGTAACGAAATACAGGTACTTATAATAAACACTGGTAAGCATAACAGAATACAGGTAATAGTAACGAAACGTAGGTAATAGTAACCAGAAAGGGGTAATAGTAACGAAGACATGGTAGTAGTAACGAAAACCTGCTAATCGCTATGGAGAAGGCGTCGGGAGACCACTTAACGGGTACGACCGACCGCTTGGAACGGTTCTTAAGGGCCATTTACACGGTCAAGCGGTTTGTCGAACAAGTGTTTGAAGTGATGTTTAACCGTGTGAATGGGGTCTGGTTTTCAAACGTGATTGACAACCAAATACTCAATTCACACGGTCAAACATCACTTCAAACACTTGTTTGACAAACCGTTTGACCTTGTAAATGGCCCTTTGGTGAGGTCGTTCAATGGTGCGAGATTGGCAGCTGCATCGGGGATAAATCTATGATAATAATTGACGATCCCTAGGAATTGGCACAGCATCTTGACGGATGTTAGCTGTGGGAAGTCTGTGATGGAGTCCACCTTTTGAGGGAGAGCGGACAGGTCTGCTGTTGAGATGCGGTGTCCGAGGAAGTCGAGAGATGACACTCCTAGGAGGCACTTAGACGGGTAGATACTGAGGCCATAATCTTGCAGTTGGCGGTATTGGTCGTGATGGTCAGAGGCCACTAATATATCGTCGATGTAGACGGTGACAAAGTTGAAGTCTGAGGGCGTGGTCCATAAACCGCTGGAACGTTTGGGCGGCATTACGCAGGCCAAACATCATTTTCCACTCGAAAAGGCCGAACGAAGTGACAATGGCTGTCTTCTGGATGTCCTCTGGTGCTGCAGGAATCTGGTGGAACGCCCTAACAAGGTCGATCTCAGTAACGAAACATTGGTAATAGTAACGGAACACTGCTGATAGTAACAAAACCTGATAATAATGGATCCCTAATGATAGTAATTTGGGGCTCAGATAAAATTAGGGCTCTGGCTGGATTTTTGCCTTTCCGCCTCTAGCGTCCGCACCTTTGGCTTGAGTGGCCTCCTAGGGATATCCGCAAGAGGCCTCGTGGCCCTCGACTTGCGGGTGAGATAGTGGCCCAATCAGAGCTAGTGGCAAAAAAAAAAAAAAAAAAAGGCATTTTTGTCTTTTCGCCTCTAGCTTAAGAACTCTCAGGGATCCCATGGATCTTTAAAATAAATCGTCAGGTCGGCCGGTTTGGCCCAATCCTGCCCCCAGGGTGAGAGAACCATGCACAGAACAATGTGAGGAACCTGGACCCAAGGGCGATGTGGGTGGGGCCCAGCCAAAGTTGAGGATCTGGCTGGATTTTTGCCTCTAGCGTCCCCGTCTTTGGCTTGACTGGTCTCCAAGAGAAATCCACAGGAGTCCTCGTGGCCCTCGACCTGTGGGTGAGATAGTGGCCCAATAAGAGCCAGTGACCAAAATGACCCGAAAAACCCACAGGGGTTCCATGGATTTATTGTGCGAAATCCTCAGGTCGGCCGATTTGGCCCAATCCTGCGCCATAGGCCTCCTGCAGATATCCCTAGGAGGCCACTTTGGCCAAAGTTGCGGCCGCTGGAGGCTGAAAAGTAAAAAGATCCAGCCAGATCCTCAACTTTACCTGGGCCCCACACACAAGACCTTGGGTCCAGGTTCCTCACAGATACCTCACAGTGCTCTGTGCACAACTCTCCCACCCCGGGGCAAGATTGGGCCAGACCAGCTGACCTGACGATTTCGAAAAAAAAAAAAAAAAAAAAAAACCCTGTGGGATTTTTGGGTCATTTTGGCCACTGGCTCCGATTGGGCCACTATCTCACCTACAGGCCAAGGGCCACGATGCTTCGAGTTAGGTTTGGTTTGGGTTAGGTTAAGAGTAGGTTGAGGAGGAAGACGAGAAATAGGTTAGGTTATATTTAGTTAAAATAATGATAGACAATAAACAAATAGGTAAATAATAATAAGAAACATTGATAGTAATAATTTATGATAAATAGTAATAAAACTATTATGATGATGTGGTTTAACGTCACAAACTCCACCCTATCGGGAGGCTAGGACGGTGCCCCTTACGGAGGGCTTTGTAGCGTGGAATTCAATGAACCATACCCTTGGTTCAACTTCGCCGGTGGCAGGGTTCGAACCGCCACTACCTCGACCTTCGTCGCAAGTAACGACGCCCTCACCCACTCGGCCAGCTTAATAAAAATAAACATAATTATAAATAAATGTCAGGCATTACAACTTTTGTTCAGGTGTTTATCAAAATGAACCTAAAAACTTCGAACTGTATTACATTGCACTGCCTCTGCAGGAAGTTTATTCCATTCATTTACTACAATGTTAGCAAAGTTTTTTTTTCTCCCCACTTCCAAATGAGATCTACTTCCTGACTGTTTCAGACCATTGTTTCTTGTTTGATTGAGATTCAGTGTGAAAATTTCGTTACTTTAGATGTTGTCATAATCCTTCGGAATCTTAAAGATCTGTATCAAATCACCCTTGAGTCTACGCATTTTTAGGGAAAATAGATTCGTATACTTAGTCGATTTTCGCACGAGTTCTGATGTTTGGAATCGGTTTTGTGGCTCGCCGTTGTACTTTTTCAAATCTGCCAATGTCTAATAAGATTCGGTGACCACACGGAAATAGCATATTCCAAATGTGGTCGAACTAACGATTTATATAGCTTGTTAATGACGGATGGACTTTTGAAATCAAAAGATCGAGCAATCAGTCCTAGAATCTTATTTGCTTTCTCTGAGGCGCAAACGCACTGCATAGATGGTTTCAGATCATTACTGATAATTAATTCAACGTCGAGATCCTCTTCACCATCCACTTTTGTTAGGATAAGGAAGGAGGGGGAGGAGCTTAGGTTAGGAGGAGGAGGAGGAGGTTAGGATAGGAGTAGGGAGGAGGAGGAGGAGTTTAGATTTGGAGGAAGGAGGGCTAGGTTAGGTTAAGAGGAGGAGGAGGTTAGGTTAGGAGGAAGGAATAAGGAGGACGTTAGGTTTGTAGGAGAAGAATGAGGAGGTTAGGTTTGGTTAGGTTAGTTTAGGCTAAGTTAGGAAAAGGGAGGAAGTGAATGTTAGGTTAGGAGGAAGGAGGTTAGGAGGATGAGGTTTGGTTTGGTTAGTTTAGGCTAAATTAGGAGAACGGAGGTGAATGTTAGGTTAGGAGGATGAGGAGGTTAGGTCAGGAGTACTCGTTGTCCCCGTTCTCCTATTCTTCCTCCTCCTCTTCGTCCATGTCCTCCTCGTCTTACTCCTCCTCCGTGCCCGAGACAGCTCCCTGCCAAGGTTAGCGTAAAAAAAAATCACGCCACCGTGGTCCAGCAATCGGCCAACATCACTTAGAGGGGATTTCCACGGTCGAACGGTTCGTCGAACGTGTGGACGGGGTATTTGGGGTTTAACGAACGTGTTCGACAACCAAATACCCCGTTCACACGTTCACACATCACTTTAAACACGTGTCTGTCGAACCGCGTTCGACGAACCGGGAGAGGTTCCGCCACGGTCAGTGACTGAGGGGGCTTACAGTACGTCGGGCTAAACGGCGGGTCCGACCCGCCACCGTGGACTACCACTCACCCTACACCAATTGATAATGAATACTAATAAAAAGAAGTAAATGTGGTGTGATAAGTATAGTGATGTTTGTGTATGTGAATGTAAGCGTATGTCGAGCTGGTGGTAGTGGAAAATATCTGTTCTCGAGGGGAGTGGATGTGGCATGGTTGCTGTGGAGTTCTTCTTAGTCCTTGGCACCCAGAACTAAGTACCGGTTGGATTTCCTTCTCATAGGCCCTATCTCCAGCTTTCTGCCACCCTCTCCCCTTGTACACCACACCATCTTGATTTTACCTACATCTACTTTCAACTTCCTCATATCGTATACCTTCCCAATTCCTGCCACTAGCTGCCTTAGACCCTCCTCTGACCCAAGCATAAGCACAGTGTCATCCGCAAACAACAACTGGCACACCTCCCACTTCCCTCCACTCTCTGACCATCTCCAACCCTCTGTCCATCACCCTTGCATTTAACTCCAGCACCACCTCATCCATAAACCCATTGAACAACCATGGCGACATGACACAACCTTGACGCACCCCATCTTTACCTCAAGCCACGCTCACTATTCCCAACCCTAACACACATCTCTACTACTCATAAATGCTTTCGACTACCATTAACATATTTCCCGCTATCCCTTATATCTGCAATACCCGCCACAATATCTTCCTGCCCACTCTGTCATAAACCTTTTACAAATCCAATGGAATAAATTACCAATCGGGTGTACAGGGGTAGGATGATTGCTAAATCATAATCATGGAAAAATCAAGCCAAATGTATGATCATTTTTTTTATAACCATACATGTCTTTGCTCCTTATCAGCATAGTTCTAGCAAATATTTCCTCAGAGGGTTATTGTATATGATGCTAGTGTAATAACTCGTGTTGAAAATTTTAATATTACAGCTACGAATATGCAATGCCACCAGACTGAAAACAGAGCTAGCATGCATGTCTTTGCTGTCGCTGCGGCAACGGGTAACATCTTCATACTTGCTCAATCATTTACACACCATGGGGAAGACGTGACTAACTGTGGCTGAGTAGTGTCTGTGGAATGTCTTACTCGTACGTGAGAAGGATTTGGTTGGCTTAGAATCGTTCACATTTCCCCTTATATCCCCATTATTGTATTTATAAGTACAAAAGTAGGTTTTCAACATCTCTTATGTTAATAATAATAATAATAGTAATAATAGTAATGATGATGATGATGATGATGATGATGATGATGATGATGATGATGATATGATGATGATGATGATGATGATGATGATGATGATGATGATGATGATGATGATATGATGATGATGATGATAATAATAATAATAATAATAATAATACATACATACATATACCAAAGGCTTATTTCCCCTTACACGGGGGCTAGCCCCCAAAAAAAAACAAGAAAAAAAACCATAGAAACCACTCCCACCCATTCCATTTCCTATATATTCCAATATATAGTAATAACAATAATAAACACACTGTGCTACATGCATTCGTAAGCAGAACAAGTGAAAAATATTCTGTAAGGTAAACTTCAAAACACCACGGAACAGCTATGAATTCAATATTGCACGTTTCCCTACCCCCATTGAACATTGAAGTTAAAATGAGACACTGGAAAACTTTTTTTTACATAAAAAAATCACCCTTTTACCGACATGGGTGTTGTCAGCTTTTCTGGGATGTTTTAAGCACATTTGCTCTGATGAACAAAAGCAGACAGGAGAACATAATTGGCTGCGGCATTGTCAAGGCTTAAAGAGTGGCCACGTGGTCTAGTTTCCAAGAGTGGAAAACCCACAGCCCCGCAGTGGCTGGCAACGGTCCTCGGAACTTCCCACAGATCTCTCTGGGAAGAAACTTTGAACTGTTGCCTGTCTTGTGTGAGGGTGTGGGACTGTATATTACCGGTTCAATGTTGTGAGGAGAAGAGATCAGTCGCTGGTTGTCAGCTCTACATGTGTGAAAAAGAGTAAGAAACACAACAAAATTTGACAGAGAGAGATCTTGGGTCCGGCCCGGAGACTGAGCACCGGCCCCTCAGGGCTGCGTGTGCGGACAATTAGCCGACAGACAATTGACCGACAGACAGTTAGCCGACAGACAATTCGCCGCCAGGACAATTGGTCGATAAGACAATTGACCGACAGACAATTGGTCGACAGGAAAGGAAAAAAAAGTCAAAGCTAAAAACATAATATTCATGGTTACTATACTATACTAAACTACTTATTTTTAAAATAATTATACTAAACTACTTATTGTTAAGATTGTTATTCTAAACCAATTATTGCTGATATCGTTATGCTAAACAACTACTTTTGAAATCGTTATGCTAAACCACTTATTTTCAAATGCTTTTCCAGAACAAACTTTAATCTTGTTTTTACTAAGTTTATTTTTCCAAACCCTTCAGTATCAGTCATGGAGTTCATCAAAACGGAACGGGGAGGCAAAAAAATTATTTTCGAGGGATACGCCTACATTATTGATAAAACCAGAGAATCAAAAACGTATTGGAGATGCGCTAATCGTAATAACTGCAATGCAAGATTGACTACGATCGACAAAGTAATTAGCAGAACTCCTTCTGAACACTCCCATCCACCAACTCCTATTGAAAATCGAGCTTTAAAAGTTAAAGAAGAAATAAAGCTTATTGCGGCCCGATCTGAGGAAATGCCGAGCTCTATTATTGATAGTGCAACTTCAGATATCCCTGTGACCATTGCTGGAGCTTTACCAAAAAAGGACTCTCTCAAACGTACAGTGCGACGGAAGAGACCCGGTCTTAAAGAAGATGAGCTATATAAGACTCCGAGAGGTGATAATTTTTTACTCTTTGAAAATGAAGAGGTTTCTATTTTCGGAACTTTGAAAAATCTGGAAATCTTATCCAAGACAAGTGAGTGGTTCTGTGACAGGACTTTTGACTCTGCACCTTTGGGTAAGCAGCTATACTCGATCCATGCGCTAATTACTGAAAATAAAACAGTGCCGCTACTTTATTGCGTGACAAACAGTAAATCTGAAGCGGATTATGATTTAATATTTAACTTCATTAAAGAAGGAAGAAATGTAAATGTGACCTCAATTACAGTAGACTTTGAAAAAGCAGCTATAAACTCCATTAAACGCAATTGTTCTCACGTTTCTATTTATGGCTGTTTTTTTCACTTTGGACAGTGTTTGTGGCGCAACATACAGACTATGGGTTTACAATCGTGGTACAACGACCGAGAAAATGCATTTATTGTAAAACAGCTACAAGCACTACCTTTCGTACCACCTGATGATGTGCCTTTTTTGTTTGAACAATTTATTAATTCTTTAGATGCACAAACTGATGAAATTTTGGAAGATTTCTTGTCTTATTTTGAGTGTACATGGTTAGGAATCGTGCAGCGTGGTAGACGTAGACGACCTTTATTCGACATTTTGTTATGGTCGTGTCACTACAGAGTGCTGAACGATCTGCCGAAAACCAACAACTCGCTGGAAGGGTGGCATCACGCCTTCAGTAGAAGAGTAAATGTCCATCACCCTAACTTATCAAAATTAATTCAAAAGCTCAGGATTGAGCAATCAAGCACAGAAATTCTAATAGAACAGGCATTTTCAGGAGCTGATGTTTCAAGGGAAAACAAAAAATACATTCGTGTTAAGGAAAGACTGAAAAAACTTGTACTCAACTATGACGTCGAAGATGGTTTGCAATTTTTAAGAGCTTGTGCACACAATCTTATCAATTAAATCGTTTTTCTAAAATTTTTAGATGAATATTATGTTTTTATTTTTTAATTTGTTCTTTTATTTTGATCTTTTAATTCTTCTTTTTTTATCAATCTTTTGTACTTATAAAGTCTTTTTATGCAAGTTTTAATTTATTTCAATAAAGCGTTTATGTATTAACCTTTTTTTAATATCCTTTTTAAGATGAACTCCATGACTGATACTGAAGGGCTTGGAAAAATAAACTTAGTAAAAGCAAGATGAAAGTTTGGTCTGACAAAGCATTTGAAAATAAGTGGTTTAGCATAACGATTTCAAAAGTAGTTGTTTAGCATAACGATATCAGCAATATTTGGTTTAGAATAACAATCATAACAATAAGTAGTTTAGTATAATGATTTTAAAAATAAGTAGTTTAGTATAGTATAGTAACCATGAATATTATGTTTTTAGCTTTGAATTTTTTTCCTTTCATTTGGATGTTTTTCTCAGAGAGAGATCTTGGGTCCTTTGAGAGACCATCCGATGAGATATACTAAATATTAATTTTCGATAAAAGTAACAGATTATTTACTATGTCGGTTTAAGAATCTTAAGACTACCCGTATTCATTCCAAGAGTATATGAACCCTATTTCACATTCCCGAATGCAAAATTCACTCTCAGTATTGTCTACAAATATAATTTAGACTCATCTTTCTTCTATTGATACATACATACATATACCAAGTGCTTTTTTCCCCTTATAAAGGAGGTAGCCAAAAAACAAAGGTATAAAAACCACTCCCACCCATTCCATCCCTATCACACTCCACTCCCCTCCACCCTCTTCCCTCCCTCTTATCTTGGCACCCCCTGGATGGCGGGTCATCCCTGCATCTTGTCCACTACCTTGGGTCAGAAGCAGTTTCGAAAGACACAGCATATCCACAGCAAGGCCGCCTCATTAAATCGGCGACCCCCTCTCCGTCCCCTCATGCAGAAAAGAAGACTATACTTACATATTACAATATATTTTGGACTAGTTGAATCAATTACATTATCTTATATAAACCTATGAAAATTGTGCACTGAAAAATGTGAAACGCTTTGTTAATCCTTACATATATGGTGAGGAGCCTGCTTTTGGCAGCGCGGGATACAATATCGATTACCTTTGATGCTTGCACCCAACTGCCTGCAACAGACATCTACATATCGCTCACTGCTCCATCAACAAACTGAAATGCCAGACACCCTGATATCCATCTCTCTGAATCCTCTCTCCCCCGAAAGAACAGATTCCACCTGGCCAGACTGCAATGTGGCCACCAACTAGATCTTCTAAGCTACCAGAAGAGGCTGGATGACCGCATTGCAGAATACTGTCCAGGATGCAACACTACACCTCATACTATACAACACACTATGGAAGACTGTACTGAACACAACCACGCACGCCAACAACACAATACACACTCTATAAGGGATTTGTGGGGGACTCCGTTCCAGCCACAGTATTCCTCATGGAGATGGGACTGCTCGGCCAGGCAGTCTAGGGATGAGAACAGCAACAACAACAGACATCTACTCTATCCTCCAGTCCACACGCCAAGTGGCAAAAATGTTGGAACACCCAAGCAACTAATAAGAAAATTGTCAATACTCATGTACGTCCACGAACTTCTTCCTACCAGCCCAACCGATGCTCTGAGTCTACTGACTCATAAATCAATGTGGGAAAGTGTCTGCCTGTGTATGGGAGGGTGGATGAGGGATGTGGATGGACGTGGATGTGGGTAAACCAGCTCTTGCATACATCCTTCTTAATCCTAGATTTGTACAAGTTAAACCCATTACTACGGGTCCTGCCCTGCATGATTCCAGGACATTTACTAACGTGAAACGCTGAAGCAACTGGTTGTTTGAAGAAATGAGATAACTATGGATAGGCAGGTGGTAAGAGACATATTGCCTAAGCCTTATGGTCTGTTGCAGTCTCCTCTATTCTTATGGTCTTCTGTTCTTACAAGGACATTCTTGTCCTACCCGTGTCCATCTCATGACTGTGCACACTCCATCCCATAATCTACCCCTGTGGTGTCACCCTCCCTTACTACATTATCTTTTATTCAAACGCCATACCTACTCAACCCATAACAGCAACCTATTCCCTTCACACCTCTTCCCCCTCCCTCCAAAAAACAACCTTAAAACACTTCATTATAGGAGATTTAACACCAATACCTGTATCTTCTATCCACACCACGAGGAAGGATTTCTCTTATTATCCAATTCTACGTACACCCTCTGACATCGGACAACATTGTTCAAGAAAACCCACTCCCCCCACCCCATGAAACCTCAGAGTTCCTGCTCATCACAACGAACCGAAAATTCTTCTCGACAACGAAACGATACCGTCCATGAGTACAGAAGCGCTGATTAGAATCACGTGACGTCAGGTTAGAATGAATTATGGAAAGAATCTCATCGAGTCGTACGAGTATATTGAGCGATGAGATGAGCTGGTCTGGATAAGTTGCAAAAGAGGGGGATGGGGAGAGTATAGAGAGAGAGAGAGAGAGAGAGAGAGAGAGAGAGAGAGAGAGAGAGAGAGAGAGAGAGAGAGAGAGAGAGAGAGAGAGAGAGAGAGAGAGAGAGAGAGAGAGAGAGAGAGAGAGAGAGAGAGAGAGAGAGAGAGAGAGAGAGAGAGGGGGGTGGGGAGAGGGAGAAGTATGTTAGTAGGAGGGCGAGTCCTGGACTATGTCACACTGGGTCCCCCAACAGACACCACCCACACTGGCACATGCCCTCGCAAACAAACAAACAAACAAACACACACACACACACACACACACACACACACACACACACACACACACACACACACACACACACACACACACACACACACACACACACACACACACACACACACACACACACACACACACACACACACACACACACACACACACACACACACACACACACACACACACACACACACACACACACACACACGAGAAGACATAGGAAGAAACATAAAGAAAAGTATTCAAGAACTCGACTGAATTATTTTCCGTGCAGATGAACTGATTTGCGGAATAAGCTGGAGGAAGGAATGGAGAATTCCAGTCAGATAATATAAACTGATTTATAGCCTAACTGACGACGAGTACATTACATTGGGTAAATACAGCCGCACTCTACTAAGCTCTGCGTCCTTTATAAAGGGGTTATCACACTGGGCTTCCACGGGCTTCATCACCAGCGCCGACCGTTAAGAATTCGTTAGAGTGAAAACGACTTCGGTTACAATATTTGAATTTTCAAATCTCTAAATATCAAATTATCTCCCCGTCATATATAAGCAAAGTTGAATATTGAACTTGGAGATTATAAACCTATAAGAATGTTAGACATACTGTTGGAATGTTCTTAGAGAAATCTAGATTTCTGGAAGCGAAGTCATATTCTAGTTATTCAAATGGAGGTTGGATGTCGGAGGAAAAATAGCCCAATGTGATACTCCTTTAACCTACACAAGAGAAGAAGGAGGAAGAGGAAGAAAAAATAACATAAGATCATAAGACCAGAAGAACATTAGAATAGAGGAGACTGCAAGGGACCATAGGGCCTACACTAGGCAGTTCCATGTCCCTCACCACCTGCCATTCCTATCCATAAGGTTATCTCATCTCTTAAAACAATCGATTGTTTCAGCACTCAACCACTCTGGAAAAGGGAGAGGAGGAGGAAGAGGAAGGAGTGAGGAAAGAGGAAGAGGAGGAGGAAGAGGAAGGAGTGAGGAAAGAGGAAGAGGAGGAGGAAGAGGAAGGAGTGAGGAAAGAGGAAGAGGAGGAGGAAGAGGAAGGAGTGAGGAAAGAGGAAGAGGAGGAGGAAGAGGAAGGAGTGAGGAAAGAGGAAGAGGAAGAGGAAGGCGTGAGGAAAGAGGAAGAGGAGGAGGAAGAGGAAGGAGTGAGGAAAGAGGAAGAGGAGGAGGAAGGAGTGAGGAAAGAGGAAGAGGAAGAGGAAGGAGTGAGGAAAGAGGAAGAGGAGGAGGAAGAGGAAGGAGTGAGGAAAGAGGAAGAGGAGGAGGAAGAGGAAGGAGTGAGGAAAGAGGAAGAGGAGGAGGAAGAGGAAGGAGTGAGGAAAGAGGAAGAACAGGAACGGTAGTACAAGTTTCCCTCATGAAAGGGGGTTGACTAGCAATCAACTGGCTAAGTTGATAGAAAGGAGAATTGGAGATGAAATCAAATTAACATTTTCTTTTTATTCATCCCAAAGAATACCGTGTCTCGTCCTTCACCTCCATCTGAAAGTGCAGCCCCGAGTGGCTGATATTCGGTCTCGGTTACCTTTTCATACAAGGATAGCTGGCAACCGGCGACTGCCCTCTTCCCATTACAAGAAGTGGGTGAAAGAAACATCCCCAAAACGCAGACAGTAGTTGAACGTTTCTTCTCAGAGAGATAATATAAAAGCCAGATTAATCTCAAGTATGTCTCGCTGGATTGTCTGAGATGTGTGGCGGAAGCCAGGGGGTAACCCTTCATACACAAGGTACTGAGATAGGAGGGACAAGGAAGGGGATTTTTGGGAGTGCGTGGGGTGGGTGTGGTGTGGGTGTGATTCACCATGGTTCAACATGGTCTTGGATCACGTGTCGGACTCGTGAACGACAGTTATTAACCTTCCGGATGAGAGCTAGAGCTCGTACGACCGATCTATGGGCAATACTATGACTTTACACGCACACACACACACACACACACACACACACACACACACACACACACACACACACACACACACACACACACACACACACACACACAACTCCCGCCCACGAGTTGGAGTAATACCCCGCAGCGCAGCGATACTGAAATGAGTTCAGCCCTGGGCGGGATTCGAACTCGGACTGTCGTAGTGGCAGGCGGGAACTCTAACCACTGCGCCACGAGTTTGTCGTGTGTGTGTGTGTGTGTGTGTGTGTGTGTGTGTGTGTGTGTGTGTGTGTGTGTGTGTGTGTGTGTGTGTGTGTGTGTGTGCGTGCTCTCTCTTGACCTTTCTCCTCCCTCTCTCTTTTCTAGTATAAGTTCTGACTCGACCATCCACCCGAATAAGGGGGAGGCCTTTTAGTATATGAATGTACATACAGGAGCTATTTTTGGTCTCTATGTACACAGAGGCTGGCTGTTGTCTTCAAAGCAGAGGAGCCGAATGTTGACACAGGAAAGCTTCAGGCGTCACCTTTGCCTTATGTGCTATGACAGCCGCATTTGGTAGCCACTTGAGATAGGCCTCGTGACCTCATTTTTGCCTCGTACGCGTGCGCTGGGTATTTCCACACACACACACACACACACACACACACACACACACACACACACACACACGCACGCACACACACACACACACACACACACACACACACACACACACACACACACACACACACACACACACAATAAACCATCTAACCCACCTCCGTGGGAACTCCATGATCACGACTAATTAAGTGACATCGTACGCCTGGCAGCGTGCATTGCAAGATAGGGTCAACATTATCGTTAAACGCTTGTAACTGAACTGAAACTATCTAACGTTTTGGGGACGGATTGGTCTAAGATTTTCAAATACATGTTTTGATTCAACATCCTTGGAGCACGCAATCTTCCTAGTCGCGGGTTCGAATCCCGCACTTCTCTCCGATTCCCAGCAGTAGCTGTTACTTGCCCCTCAATAATCCCTAAAGCTCATAACAGGGTAAAGATTACGGCTTCGGCCGCAGGTACTCAGCGCCTCCTGGCGTAGTAGGCTTCTCATCCATCCTGAATACCTAATGACGTCATATGAATGAGTCATTAATGACGTCATACAAAAATGAGTAATTAATTACGTCACCAATTAGGTCATATTAATTACGTCACTAAAAAGTCGTACCAATCGCGTCATGCTAATGACGTCACTACTGGCGTCATACTAATGACGTTACATTTACTCTTATCAACAACAAATTCAGTGACGGAAGAATGGTTTACCGAGATTAAAAAAACGCGGTTCACACGAATAATGTTTCGGCACCATGTTCCCGCTTTCTCGGCAGCTTTTTTCTCGGAAGGGGACGGGGGAGAGGTGCGGTTCCCAGAGGTGAGTAGAATCGCATGGTGGCAGTGAGGGTTTCGAAATGGACTGAATTGCCCACCTGTTCTAAGGTACTGACCGCACACATACAGTCCGTACACTGGGGAATTCAGCGACACCCCTACGGACCAGACCCACTCAACATTCTTTGATGCCGGGAGACTCGACTTCGCCCAAGAAAAGAATGTTGCTTTTTTACCACGTCTTTATTTTATTCTTTTATTTATTCATATATATATATATATATATATATATATATATATATATATATATATATATATTATATAATTTATTCATCTATCAATTCTTTATCACTTCTCTGTCCCCCCACCCAAGGATAGAAACGCTGGTGACTGGCGACGAAATGCTCTTGTTAAGGCGTTATCACGCTGGGCTATTTTTCCTACGACTGTTGGATTTCCTCCAGCATATGAATTGACATTCATTTTTTTTTTTTTTTAGCAAAACAAAATAGTCTGCCCAAGTGATTTGACGGTGGAAAAAGTACTGGAGGTGGGCGGTATTGCCGATAAGTCGGAGGTTGGAGGGAAAAAACAGCCTTGATTAAGCAAGCAAACAAATTAGCAAGAAACAAGTAAACAAGTGAACGACTAAGTAAGGAAACAGACGAGAAGGACAGGAATTAGACTCAAACAAAAAAGAAATGAAGGAAATGGAGAAATGGGACAGAAGTACAAACGCAAACAGGCAGACAAGGAAAGAAACAAGGAAGGAATGAAGGAAATGAATAAGCAAGTAAACAAATAGACAAAGAGGGAGATGAGCAAACAAGCAATTAAACAAACAAACAACGAAGCAAGGAGGTAGACAAACAAGCAAGCAAACAAACAGGCAAAGAAGAGGACAAGCAAGCAAGCAAACATACAAGGAAGCAAGGAGGTAGACAAACTAATAACCAAGAAAACAAATAAAGAATCATGGAAGTAGACAAGCAAGCAAGGAAGTAGGCAAACAAGCAAACAAACAAACTGGCAATGAAGAAGACAAGCAAGCAAGCAAGGAGGAAGACAAACTAGCAAATACCTAAGCAAACAAACAAAGAATCACGGTAGTAAACATCAAAGCCAGTCGACAAGCAAACAAGCAAGACAGCAAGCAAGCAGCCGCCCGCCCCTGGGCGTCCCTGGTCCCTTGGGGAACTCTTTGGCATTCCCCTTATCCCTCCCACCCCACACCCTTGATCGTGACGTCAGGGCCAATGGTTGTGGACCTGTACGTGGGTGCAAAAACAGATTTCTTTCCCACTGGGTCTCTTTCCTGACTTGTTTGGATCCCTTTCTTGACTTTAGAAGCACTAAACCTAACCTAACCAAATCTAGCTTAATCTAACCTTCTTTAAACGCCATAAATAATCATGGCTAGTTGGGTGTATGGACATTCACAATATAAAAAAAAAGAAAACATATACATAAAAAATAAATAGGTAGAATAGTAGATAAAAATGAAATAAAATGAGTAAACGAATAAACGAAGACAAATGACGCCACATTTGAACTAGACCTCGGGAAAGGGACCCAAAGAGGAGGAATATCAGGACCCAAAAGGAAAGAATTGCGTTTTCAGAGACGTAGGTACCTTGAGCCTGGTCAACATCAAAACAAATGGCGCATGCCGATGCGCATGTCTTGCCTGTGTGGGTTGCCCGCTGCTTTTAGTCCTCATTATCTTGCCGTCAGACGCAGATCAATGAAGCACTTTGTACCTACACGAGGCGGGCCCCGTCTGTGTGTGGACACCGGCGGGCGGGAGGAGAGGTTGGTGCCTGAGATCCACTGTGTCTGCTTCACGTTAAGGCTCCAAAGGGTTACCTACATTCCTGACGCTACACACACACACACACACACACACACACACACACACACACACACACACACACACACACACACACACACACACACACACACACACACACACACACACACACACACACACACACACACACACACATATATATATATATATATATATATATTCATCTTTTCAACCACATTAATTTTCACTTTAATTCCATGCCATCACGGTCGAGACTGACAAGGAGCTCGATGGAAGCA
>NC_134779.1:53948875-53953875 GCF_046742065.1 Oratosquilla oratoria
AATCTTGGTCCTATCAAAGTGATTAGTATTTTCTTTACTATTTCTTCCACCAGGTATGTAAATGGTACTTTGATTGTTCTTATTAAATTATAAGTTTCTCCAAAAATCTTATTCACATGTTTCTCAGGTGACATATTATTCATAATAATGACTCCCAGGTCCTTCTCATGTTCAACTTTTTTTATTCCCTCTTCTCCCAGTTTATATGATCCTATTATTATTATTTTTTTTTTTTACAAATTCCATTATACTACACTTTTTAGTATTGAACTCCATCTCCCACTTCCTACTCCATTCCCATACTTTATTGAGATCACGCTGTAGTGACTCACAATCTTCTTCCGTGTTTACTTTGTTTAGTTTTGCATCATCTGCAAAGAAGCTCATATAACTTTCAATTTCTTCATCCATATCATTAATATATATACCAAACATTATTGGGGTCAAAACTGTTCCTTGTGGAACACCACTTATTACTTCATCCCAATTTGAGTGTTTGTCTCTATCACTACTCTCATTTTTCTTTCTTGCAAAAAGTCTTCCGTCCATTTAAGCAGTTTGCCCTGTATTCCTCCTTCAGTTTCTAATTTCTTAAGCAACTTCTTATGTGGTACTTTGTCAAAAGCTTTTTTTAGGTCTAGAAATGCACAATCAGCCCATCCATCTCTTTCTTGTATTATATCTATTAGCCTTGAATAGAAACATATTAAATTGGTGACGCATGATCGTCCTTGTCTGAATCCAAATTGCCTTGGATTTAGCACGTTGTTTTTTTTCAAATACTTTACCCATCTACTTTTGACAATTCTTTCACAAATTTTTGCTATTGTACTTGTTAGAGAGACTGGTCTATAGTTGGTAGGGTCTTCTTTATTTCCCCCTTTATATATAGGTACTATATATTTTTTTTTTCAATCTTCTGGAACTTTTCCTTCTTTCAAGGAACTGTTTATTATGCTATGTATTTTGTCTGCCAGTTCATTCCTGCATTCTTTCAAAATCCAGTTTGCTATTTCATCTGGTCCATGTGATTTTCTGACACCAAGATTACTCAAGTGTTTCAATATTTCATTCTTTGTTACTTCTATTTCTTTCATAGGGGGTACTTTCTCTATCCATTCAATCTCTCCAGGTTGTATGTTCTCCCTTGTAAACACTGATTTAAAATGCTTGTTCATAATTTCTGCCGTTTCTATTTCCTTTGTGTATTCAACTCCTCCTTGTCTTAATTTCTCTAAATCTTGTTTATTTTTCAGTTTGTTGTTTACAAATCTATAAAATAGTTTTGGTTGATCTTTACATTTTTCAATTACATCTTTTTCATATTTTCTCTTTTTCTTTCAGCACACTTGTACATATTCATTTCTATAACAAGTATATATTTTCCATTTTTCAGGCCTTTTGTGTTTCTTCCATTTGGTCCAAGCTTTATCTCTTTTGTCTTTTAACTCCCTAAAACTTTTGTTGTACCAGCACTTTACATATTCTTTTTCTTGTTTTTGTCTTGGGACATATTTTTCCACTCCTTTTTTACAATTTTTTTTTTTTAATATTCCATTTCTCTTCCACTGTTGTTTCTTCTTTGTATATTCTTTCCCAGTTTTCTTTTTGAAAGAATTCTCTTATTTTATCAAAATTTGTTTTTTCATACATCAATCTTCCTTTTCTATATTGTTCATTTCTTTTCATGTATTTTTCCTCGTTTAGTTCCAGTTCAATCAATATGTGGTCACTTTTACTTATTGGTGTCTTATATTCAATCTTTTCCACTATTTTAGGTTCAGATGTGAATATTAGGTCGCATACGACCTAGATATGGATCAAAAGGTCCCCTGTCGGCATGCTCCGCCTTTGTAATCCTTTGTCTCGATGGTTCTTCTTCATTTCTATACCTAGTGTTCTCTTGTATCCATTGTGTCATTGTATGGTCAATAATCATCTCGAGTAGAACATTTCCCCATGAGTCGTCTCCACCCTTTACTGTCATCTCTTCCCAGCAGACTTCTTTGCAATTAAAGTCGCCCATCATAACTATTCTTCCTCCATCTTCCATTATCTTATTTAATGTTATCCTTGTGTCTTCTAACATACTTTTATGTTCACTCTCTTCCCACGAGGCTGTTTTTGGAGGCACATAATTTATCACAAATTTTCTGCTCTTCTTATCTCTGTCTTCCACTTCGATCATAATCATCTCTACTGTATTCTTTCCATATGCGACACTCCTCACGTTTATATCCTTCATAGTCAGGAACATAACTCCACCCCCTTGTTTTGTCTCTCTGTTTCTAATCCAATAATTATATGCATCTTGTCCTACACTGTTGGGTGGTAGTGGACCTTTTAATTTTGTTACTACAATTCCCATTATGTCCGGTTCTTTTTCCTTCAGATAATCATTCAGTTCATTCAATCCATCTATATTTGTGTAAGACACTCTTAATTTTCTGCTACTTCCATTGTATTTTCTGTTTCCTTTTTGTTTTTCTCTGGTATGGTCCATCTCCTCACTTTCATATTCACTACTCTCCAATAGAATTTCTCTTTTTCTGTCTCTGTTCTGTTCTCGTTTTTTCCTTAGCTTCTTGTCTTTTCATTTTCCTCCTCTCTTTCCTCTTTATTCATTTCCCTTTTTATCCATACCTTTTTATATAGGTTCACTGTTTGCTAGTTTTCCTGTTTTTGCTAAGATATTCTCTGCTGTCGTTTGTGACCTGAATTTAATCTTAATTGGTCTGGTCTTATCTGTACTATATTTTCCGAGTCTATACATCTCTTCAATTTGTTTCATGATTTCAGTTTCATCTTCCTGAACTAATTCTAGTAAACTGCTTTTTCTTTTTCCTCTTTGATTCTTGTGGTTCTATTTAGGTTATACTTTTCTTCCATTCCTAATATAATTATACATTTCTTTTTAACTGCTAAGTCTCTTACTATATTCTCCTTCTGTCTCATCACTTTAATAACTGAGTCTTCAGTTTGTTCTTTCATTTGCTGTTTTATTATGTCAGTAAATGCAACTTTACTGTTCTCTTGGATTTTTTCCAACCCTGTGCTTCTTTTGCTATGGACTCTTTATTCTCTTTGTTCTTCTTTAATTCCTCATTCTCATCTTTTACTTCTTTTAACTGTCTTTTTAATTCTTCTATTTCTTTAGTTAGGTTTTTGTTCACCTTCTCTAATTCTTCCAATTTGTCAACTCTCTGCGCAATCTCTGCCATTTTACCGAACTTACTCTCCCAATGTTCGGTCATTTTCTCTAGTTTTTCCTCTATTCTTGCTAATCGGGGGAGGTTGGTATCCCCCCCTCCTCATTAAATCCCTGGAAATTATCCTCACCTTCCATTGTGCTGCTCTTATCTATATTTCTAATCTTTACATTTTTGTAAATCCCGTCATCACCAAAATCATCATCGATCCTTCGCTTGTTTACAAGACGCCTGGCCTCTGGACCAAGTCCTGACCTTCCTCATTTCCTTCCATTTCCCTCAGTAATCCCTCCCCTTCTCTTTTGTTATTACCTTCCCACTACACCACGAGCTTTCCCCTTCCCTGTAAATACAATTAGGTACTTCATTGACGTTGATATCCACGAAAATTTCACTTTTTTTCGGAACTCCAATCTTCGCCATCCATTCAACGAATGTGTGTGTGTGTGTGTGTGTGTGTGTGTGTGTGTGTGTGTGTGTGTGTGTGTGTGTGTGTGCGTGTGTGTGTGGAGACATTGTGACAAATTAAGGAAGGTGGGAAAAGAAGACACGGGTCTAGATCCCGAGTTTATTCCTGAACGCTCAAAGGGAAAATGGTCAGAAATAAACTCGAAACTAGACCCGTGTCTTTCTTTTCCTCCTTCCTCGTACATATATACTATATATATATATATATATATATATATATATATATATATATATAATACATATATATATATATATTATATATATATATCTATATAAATGTATATATATATATATCAATACATATATATATATATATATATATATATATATATATATATATATATATATGTATATATATATTGATATGTCAAAAGAGCTGTGCTGGTATGCTAGCACGAGAACATATGGCTCCCTTCAGAATTTATTTACAAAGGACGTTTTATAAAATGAATAATATGTTATAATAACTATTAGGTAGGTCTTATTAAGCGGGCCCTTTGTGATAGCGTGGCAGGGGGATAAGGATGCCGCCACCACGTATCATGCGTGTCGTGGAGGGAGACTGAAAGGGGCCGACTTAGAGGATTGGGAATCCCACCTTCCATGTTTTCTTCCCTGAGAAAAGTCAAGGTATATTTTGATTCGGTCAACCCCCTTCCTTCTATGGGGGGAAAAGCCTACCATTTATGTTATATTATTTGTTTATTTGCTTATTATTATTTGTCTGTTTGTTTATTATTATTTGATTGATTTTCATTTATTATTAGTTTTATGTCAATTTATCATTATTTACTATTTGCCTGTTTGTTTACCACTTTACTATACCTATGCATTTATTTTATTTTTTATTATTTATATTATTATATTTTTATTTATCTATTTATTTATCTATTTATCATTATTATATATTTTTTTCGTATCCGACCTAGTTACGGATCAATAGGTCTCCTGTAGGCATGTTCCGCCTTTGTAATCCTTTGTGTGTGTGGGGGGGGAGTTCACAGACACAAACATACACATACACCCACGCACACACATATATAACTTCTGTATTTTACTACCACCATCAGATTCTGAAGGTCCAGCGTTATCACAGAAGTCCTTGAAATATTCTCGATGAATATTTATTGCGTTCAGCAGAGTACCTGACCAAACTAGAATCGCCAGAGTCTAAAAAGAAAAAGTCATAGCGAAGGCCCTCTGCAAGGACACAAAGGAAAAGAAAAGAGAAAACAAAATAGGACAGATAAGAATAGATAAACCGAAATAAGATAAATAAATAAGAATAAATGAATAAATAAAATAATAAATAAACATATAGTA
>NC_134779.1:53958875-53973875 GCF_046742065.1 Oratosquilla oratoria
GTATGTATATATATATATATATATATATACAGTATATGTATGTATATATATTTATATATATATATATAAATATATATATTTATACAGTATATTTATGTATATATATATATATGTATATATATGTATATATACTAGAGATGTATCGAATGTCGAATTTCAGACATCCGTGGATGCGGATGTATATGCAGATGTCAATTTGCGGATGGAAATGTGAATGCGGATATCAGTCTCTACTAAAATGCGGATGCAAATGCGGGTGCGGATATCAAAATATGACATCCTCGCGGATGCGGATGTTTTTACGTCAAACATTCTCACCAAGCCTGTTTCATTGTCAGACCATGCAGACAGGAGAAATAACAAATAAAAACAAGGTGGGAGAATCAGAAGACTGCCAAATGAGTTCGAATGGTGTCTTACATAAGAACATAAGAATAAAGGAGACTGCAAAAGACCATAAGGCCTACACTAGGCAGCTCCGTATCCATCACCACCTGTCATCCCCATCCATAAAGTTGTCTAATCGTTTCTTAAAACAACTGATAGTTTCAGCGCTTACTACATGGTTACTAAGTTTATTCCATTCATCGACCAACCTATTAGTAAACCAATTCTTGCCTATTTCCTTCTTAAATCTAAATTTGTCCAGTTTAAATCCATTACTGCGAGTCTTGCCCTGTTGTTTTAATATGATGACCTAGTTTGCATCACCCTTGTTAAAGCCTTTGATCCACTTGAACACTTCTATTAGATCACCCCGCACTCTGCGTCTTTCCAGAGAGTGTAAGTTAAGGTGCCTAAGCCTCTCTTCGCAAGGCAAATTTCCGAGTCCTTGTATCATTTTGGTCATTCTTCTCTGTACTGATTCTAGTCTTAGTAGTTGATACTTCTCTCTTTGAAAGTATTTAAGTCATAGGAAGACGTAAATACAGACGCAGGAAGGGAGTCCCAGAGTATACTAGTGGAAATAAAGTGGAAGTACTTTTTCTTACAATGAAGTTTTATGACGAGTTTCAGGCACACATTTTGTGCGTTACCAGGATGCGGGACGTGAACCCAACTCGTCGTGCATCCCACCGACCACTTTCCCCAACCTCCACCCTTTTGAAAGTGGTTAACTATAAATCTATAACCAACTGATTGAACTGATACTATAAACACATTTACTTAATATTTAAAGTTCAAGATGGGCAGGTTTCGTTTCAAAAACAGTAGCTTATCTACCTTTTCTGGCAAAAGCCGATTGCGCTTGGCGTCATATATCAAGCCAGCACTATTAAACAGCTGTTCACTAGGAACGCTACTTGGTGGACAGGAGAGATACTGGCAAGCTACCTTTGCCAAATCAGGGTAGACTGTCTTCATTGTCTTCCACCATTGCAAACTATCTTGACGTGTTCCACTTATTCTTTTCTCTCTGTGATATTTCTCAATATCTTTCATGAGTGAAGTTACTACAGATGATTCTTCTGCTTCACCACCACTGCTGGAGGCAAGAATAGAGGTCATTGCTTCATCTAATGTTCCACAGGTGGTAGGTGTTTCACTCGTATCATCTCTTCTTCGTTTCCTTCTTGGTTCTCCATCTTCCTCTTCTAGAATAGTCGTCTGACGGAGCTCCTCACATACTCTGGCAAGTGATGATTTTACTTGATCAGTGACGTGAGTTGAAGAAAAAAAATTACTCTTGTATCTTGGGTCAATGTATGTTGCAATTCTATAAAGACCTTCATTTTCAATCCAAGATAATCTTTTCTCAACATCAGCTTGCATTGCTTCTTTCATGAAGTTTACTGCTTGTGTTGCTTCTTGTCTGTCTTCATTTAACTCAATCACTGATCCTGTGCCTGATTCATCTTCGGAACATGTATCTGAAGTATGAGTTTCTTCAACAGGGTTAGAAACTACTGATGTGGTATGCTGAAGGGTGTGTCTTAAGGACTTTACAAGTGGAATCACTTCAGCTGCTGTTGATGTGGAGTCACTAAGTTTTTTTGTGATATTTTCATAAGGTTGTGAGGCTTGTACACATTTATGCATAACCAACCACTCAGTATCGCTGAGCTGTTTGATTTTGGAGTTGGTAGCAGCATACACACACACAGATTCCTTTATTTCTAGTGTTCTTAGCATGTGTTAGGTGCTATTCCATCTTATGGGTGTATCATGAATAACAGAGAATTTAGGTACTTGCAGCCTGTCCTGAATCTTTTTAAGTTCATCTTGTGTCATAGTTGAGTGATGAAAGTGCGTAGCAATACTACGAGTTTTTTTTATCATGTTTTCTACATCACAATGTAATGATAACCCAGTTTTAGCAATCAGCTGTATTTCATGCACAGTACAATCCAAATTATTTACACCTGAGAAAAACAGAGCTTTTTTCATATTTGCTCCAGCATCACGCAGAACACAGTGGACATTTGTATGAGATATGTCCCATTTCATCGGTATATCATCAAACATTTTGGAAATATACTCTCCTGTATGTCGTTCTTCCAGTGGTTCAGCACCTAGCACAAAGTTTGTTCTTTCAAATTCCTTATTTATGGTATGTGCAATTAAACTCAGCGATGAGACACCTGCTGAGGTATCTGACCACACATCAGTTGTGAAGGAAAGTTAGTTGTCTTGATTCACTTCATCAACTTCATCAACTCTAAGTCTGTAAGCACCAGGCAGTACTCTACTACTCTGCTTGTCTGTAACTGCGTGTCTATACACTACTCTATAATCTATAGGTTGTGCAATACACAAAACACATCCGCATCCACACATCCTCTGTAGAGTGCGGATGCGGATGTATATTTCATCACAAATGCGGATGCGGATATTCAGTTTATCACAACTACGGATGCGGATGCGTATGTTCTGCGGATGCGGATATCCGATACATCTCTAATATATACACACACATATATATACAGTATATATATATATATATATATATATATATATATATATACACACACACACACACACACACATATATGTATATATATATATGTATATATATATATATATATATATATATATATATATATATATATATATTAGTGGCAGACTATTTTGATATTCTAACAAGCTTCTAGGTTCTGTATATTAAATTCGCATTATGTCAGTTTTCATGTAGATCAGTAAGACAGTTTTAGCTTCATTTATTCCTATCAACATGTTCAGACTTCTATCGAAGTGTTGACACCATGTGTGACCTTGACCTTATCCTTGACCCTAAAACAAGAAGGTTCCAGATTTCGGCGGTGATAACCCGCGTTTTTATCCTACAAGAAGAGGTTGGAGGAGGAAAGCCGTACGGAGGGAGGTGGGAGTGGAAGTAAATCTCTGGTCATAAGAATGTTGCGTAAGTCTGGTTTGTAGATGTGTCACAAAAGTCCCCCCCCTCCCCATCTTGTCAGGCTAGTTAGCGAATACCTCTTGTTAAGTCAGCTAGCGAATATCTCTTGTCAAGTCAGCTAGCGAATACCTCTTGTTAAGTCAGCTAGCGAATACCTCTTGTTAAGTCAGCTAGCGAATATCTCTTGTTAAGTCAGCTAGCGAATATCTCTTGTCAAGTCAGCTAGCGAATACCTCTTGTTAAGTCAGCTAGCGAATACCTCTTGTTAAGTCAGCTAGCGAATATCTCTTGTTAAGTCAGCTAGCGAATATCTCTTGTCAAGTCAGCTAGCGAATACCTCTTGTTAAGTCAGCTAGCGAATATCTCTTGTTAAGTCAGCAAGCGAATACCTCTTGTCAAGTCAGCTAGCGAATACCTCTTGTTAAGTCAACTAGCGAATATCTCTTGTTAAGTCAGCTAGCGAATACCTCTTGTTAAGTTTATTACTTCTTGTGAAGTTTACAGTATATCTTCGAATAGTGACAAGTGATTGTGTTGTGTTTTTGTAATTGTATACGTATAGCGTTATACAGTTACATTTATAAGATAAAGTGTAGTGTTCTAGTAATTTAGAGTCAAAACCGTAGTGTGTTACTGTACTCCACAGGTAGGAGTAATAGTATAAGGAAGAGCGAAATGGCTTGTGAGGGTTCTGTGAACTTGGAGGACCGTCTCAGGATGTGTGTGGAGGAAATTCTTCTCAAGAGTGCGCTCTGTGAGAAGAGTGAATCCTCCCCACAACCCAAAGAACGGTCCACCTCTTCTACTTCTGCCACTGCCGTGCGCGAGTGGCGCTCCGTGGGGTCCCGGTAGTCAAACCCGCGTTCAGTAAGCGGGCGCCCTGCGGAACAACCACTAGCTATAGCCAATCGTTTTGGTCTGCTGGAAGATGAGTTGGCTGAAAATCAGGAGTTCTTGGTGGTGGGGGACTCCATGGTGCGAGGCTATGACGACATCCTTTAATGCTCGTAGTATTAGGAACAAATTCCAAGAAATCCAGTCGTATGTCAAAAGCGAAAATCTCGATATGATAGGAATAACCGAAACATCGTTAAATGGTAAAGAGTTTGAAGCTGAATTTAATATTGCGGGATTTAAACACTTTCATCAGGATAGAAACCACAAGAAAGGTAGGGGTGTTCTGTTGCACGTTAAAAGCAATGTCCATGCCTGTGTTTTCGAAAAAGTGAAACAGGATGCTTATGATAGTTTGTGGGTAGAATTAACCAAAACAAATGGACAAAAAGTAAATGTAGGTGTAATATATAGGCCAAAAGCATTATCATTAGCAGATGAAAATGTTTTTGTTTCAAGAACTGTCTAGTTTCCGCAACCGGGCCTTATCGATAATGGGCGATTTCAATTTTACTGATATTGATCGGATGAACCTTGAACATGGTAGACGCTTGATAGATTTTCTCGGTGACAATTACTTAGTTCAGCATGTAAAAAAGCCCACAAGATATGGAAATTTACTCGATCTGTTGATCACTATCCATGAAAGCATGATAACCGATGTAGAAATTTGTGAAACTATTGCAAGTAGTGATCACAACTTAGATTCAAACTAAAAAAAATTAGAATAGATACTTGTGTATCTAAAATACCCTATTTCAGTAAGGCTCAGTTCATAATACTACGTCAGGAGCTTCAGCTAACAAATTGGGAGGCAATATTAAGCGAAAGACCTGTAGATCAGATGTGGGAAATATTTCAAAATACACTTACCAAGCTGATTCATACTTTCATCCCATTTAAGGACAGACCCCCCCCCCTAAATCGGGCTTGCCCAAAATGGCTTGACAAAGAAAATGAAAAAAAGTATTGCTAAAAAGAAACAGGCTTATAAGAAATACAAGTGCTCGGGTGCACCTAATGATTATCAGAGTTACGTAATAATACAGATATTTAGAAAAAGACAATAAAAAACGAAAACGACAATACGAAATAAATATCACTGATAAAAGTAAAGAGAATCCCAAATAGTTCTATAGTTACTTTAGAGATAAAAAGGTTATTAGGAATCACATTGGCCCACTATTATCTGCTGACGGTCAACTTGAATATTCAAATGAAGTAATGTGTGATATTTTAAACAACTATTTTAGCTCAGTATTCGTAAACGAAACACTTCAAAGTGAACTCCAAACTGAAACCTGTGAAAAGTCTAGGGTGAACTTACCACGGTAAATATAACAAAAGAAAAAATAGGTGTATAGAAAAACTCATAAATAAAACACCAGGGCCTGACGTTTGGCATACAAGAATCTTAGAGGAAATGAAAAATGAGATTGTTGTTCCATTAGAAATTATTTTCAAGAAGTCCATCATATCCGGAGATGTCCTAAGAGAATGGAAGCTAGCTAACGTTACTCCCATATCTAAAAAAGGTGACAAAAAGAAACCAAATAACTACAGGCCTATAAGTTTGACTTCAATCGTAGGAAAAATTATGGAAAGTATCATCAGACATATTATCGAACATCATTTAGAAAGTAACTGTTTGATAAAAAATAGCCAGCATGTATTTAGACGGAAACGTTCTTGCGTGACTAACTTACTCGAATTCTACAACACACCTCGAATTATGACAAAAGAAACAATATAGATTTAATATATCTAGACTTTACAAAAGCTTTTGATACCGTCCTCCACAAAAGACTACTTACTAAATTAGCTTCACACGGAGTAAGTGGTAGCCTATTAGGTTGGACTAGTAATTGGTTGAACGATCGAAAACAGAGAGTTGTTCTAAATGGCAAAACTTCCAGATGGAAAAATGTTACGAGTGGGGTTCCTCAGGGTTCCGTTCTTGGGCCACTTCTATTCATAGTATATATAAATGATATAGACCACGGACTGAAATCTATTGTCTCCAGATTTGCTGATAATACAAGACTGTGCGGAATGGCAAATGTTCACTTAAACCAATTAGATATTCAAGAAGATTTAGATAAACTACAGCAATGGTCTGAAAAAGTGGCTAATGGAATTTAACACAAGTAAATGCAAGGTTATGCACATAGGTAAAAATAACAGTAAGTACGATTATAAGTTATCTGGAAATTCGTTAACAAAAGTGGATAGTGAAGAAGATCTCGGCGTAATTATCAGTAACGATCTCAAATAATCTACGCAGTGTATTTCAGCCTCTGGGAAAACAAATAAGATTCTAGGACTGATTGCGCGATCTTTTGACTTCAAAAGTCCATCACTCATTAACAAGCTATCAATCCTTAGTTCGTCCACATTTGGAATATGCTGGTTGCGCATAGCCACCGAATCTTATTAAAGACATTGACAGACTGGAAAAAGTACAACGGCGAGCCACAAAACTGATTCCAAATATCAAAAATAAATTATACGAAAATCGACTAAGACATACAAATCTGTTTTCCCTAAAAAGCGTAGATTCAGAGGTGACTTGATACAGGTCTTTAAGATTCTAAAGATAAATAACAACATCAAAGTGACAAAGTTTTCACACTGAATGAGAATCCGACGAGAAATGATGGTCTCAAACTGTCAGGAAATAAATTCAATTTGGAAGTGGGAAGAAACAACTTCGCCAACCGTGTAGTTAATGAATGAAATAAACTTTTTGCAGAGACAGTGCAATGTAGTTCATTTCGAAGCTTTAAAATTCGTTTAGATAAACACCTAAGCAAGATGTTGTAATGCCTGCCATTTAATTTATATTATTTTTTATTTGTTTGTTATTATTTGTCTGTTTATCATCATTTATCATTTATTATCATTCATCTGTCAATCTATTATTATTTACTATTTACCTGTTTATTATCTAACTTTACCTATTCATTTACTTATTCTATTTTCTATTTGTATTATTATAATTTTTATTTATTTATTTATTCATTTATTTATTTATCATTATTATATATTTTTTGCATCCGACATAGTTATGGACCAAAAGGTCTCCTGTCGGTATGCCTCTCCTTTGTAATCCTTTGATTGCAACACACCATACAGAATGTTGGGGGGCACAGATAGACAAACAAAATACGCACACGCAATAGCTCCCCTTCCCGTGAGATACAACTAGGTAAACACACACACACACACACACACACACACACACACACACACACACACACACACACACACACACACGTGGAGAAAGAGGAAGAGAAGGAGGAGGAGGAGGAGGAGGAGAAGGAGGAGGAAATGATACAAGGGTGCGCTATTGAAAAGGAAGGAGAGAGAGAGAGAGAGAGAGAGAGAGAGAGAGAGAGAGAGAGAGAGAGAGAGAGAGACAGAGAGAGAGACAGAGAGAGAGAGAGAGAGAGAGAGAGAGAGAGAGAGAGAGAGAGAGAGAGAGAGAGAGAGAGAGAGAGAGAGAGAGAGAGAGATAAGGGGATAGAGACAGTGGGCGAGAGAGAGAGAGAGAGAGAGAGAGAGAGAGAGAGAGAGAGAGAGAGAGAGAGAGAGAGAGAGAGAGAGAGAGAGAGAGAGAGAGAGAGAGAGAGAGAGAGAGAGAGAGAGAGAGAGAGAGAGAGAAGGAGAGAAAGAAGGGGAGAGAAAGAAGGGGAGAGAGAGGGGGGGAGGATAAGATATATGTAATTTTATATATTATTTTGTCTTTTCCATGAGGTGGTGGGTCCTTTGCTTTGGCTCTTAGGGCTGAACAAATCCTCTGGTGGGGGCTGAGGTGGCGACCATTCCTTTTATGGGAGGAATTGAATATACAAAATATCAGAGAGAGAGAGAGAGAGAGAGAGAGAGAGAGAGAGAGAGAGAGAGAGAGAGAGAGAGAGAGAGAGAGAGAGAGAGAGAGAGAGAGAGAGAACGAGTTAGAGAGGGGAGAGATGTTGATGTAGGTAGCTCACGTACTGCATAAGTCTGTATATACACTGTGGAAAAACAAGTGCTGACTGTCCTCCACCTCCATGTCTGAACTTACAATGATTTATTTATTCATCTATTTGTTTGTTTGTTTGTTTTCTTCCAGGTGACTTGGAGCCGACGTTCGCTCGCTGCTGCGCGCTGGGTGCCAACTGGGCTCGTGAACTCCTCGTATGCTCGGCGTTCCCGGCCCCCGTGCCGGCCATCTCTTCCGAGCACCAAGCCATTTGCATCACCGCCGCCAACGTTTGTTGCACGCGCTTCTACAGGTGAAGTCACTCTCACTGTTGTTGTTCTCTTTCCTTCTGCTCTTCGATGTTGTCGTTGTTGTTGTCTCGCCTTGTACTCCTTGATGTTGATGCTCTCCTTCCTACTGATCCCTTTAATTGTTGTTGTTGTTGTTGTTGATTCACCTTGTACTCCTTGATGTTGTTGTTGTTGTTTTCCTTTCTACTCTTCCTTTAATTTCACAGCCGCCTCCACCACCACTATCACTATTACCATACCATCAATAACCAATACCACAATCACCAAACCATTATCACCACCAATATCATCATCACCATCATACCTAAGCGAGATAATATTTCTACTCAAAAAAAAAAAAAAAAAAAAAATCTGCTGGACCTCCGGAGACCAGGTACCGGCTCCCTTACCAAGTGACCTAATCCACGAGGTCGTGGATCTCCTGCAAGACATCTGTGGGGGTGGGGTGGAGGGGCAAGTGGGTTGATTTATTATGGGAGGTTCCCTGATCAATAACATAAGAAAAATCTACCGACGTGCATAGCATTTTTCATTTTGCTTCGTCCGCGCTGGCATTCAAGATTCCCAGATGATGATCACATTTATCAATTTAATTCTTTAAATATGGTGTCCTTAACATTGTGATCCCTCAGTCCCAACCAATCTCCCTTCCTCCCTCCCTCCCTTTCTCTCTTTCCATTCTTATCTCCATCTGATCCTCCATTCCCTTACTCTTTTTAAATTTCTCTCTATTTTTACACAAGTGGTGGTTATTTTATTTACTAATTCAGACGCGTGAAATCCCTTTACACAATACAAATACAGTACATAATCAAAGCAAAAGCATCGAGTAATCCCCTGTTCTCAAGGCTGAGGACACTAAACGTGGCTGAGGACACTAAACGTGGCTGAGGACACTAAACGTGGCTGAGGACACTAAACGTGGTTCTGAGTGTGTCAGGTGTCAAATGGGCGGGATTGGAAAGAAGGAGGGGTGGGCGTTAAGTGGAGTGGGGGCCTTGCAGCTGCTCTCGCCTGGTTCCTCAACATGACGGAGCTGCATCGCAGCGGTAGGTCCACGTCCCGGCCGAGAATGTCAACTGCACAACTCATCCTTTTTCACCTGATCACTTTCCCCGCACAACTAGCGGATCACCTCAAGTACACACCTCCCGACTCGTGGAACAGGTCGGTCAGGATGTCGAACAAGCAATAATGTACGCGAGTGACGGAACTGGAGAAAGTGTGTATAGACTAAAGAGGCTATTACACTGGGCTTCACCACAGCCGATGGCTGAGTTCGTTGGAGTGAAAACGACTTCGGTTACAATATCTTAATTGTCAAATCTCCAAATATCAAATCATATCTCCGTCATATACGTATATATTAGAGCTGAATGATGAAATTAGTTTATAAACCTATACGAATGTTAGACATTCTGTTCAAATGTTCTTAGAAAATTCTAGATTTCTGTAAGCGAAGTCATATTCTAGTTATTCAAATGGAAGTTGGAGGTAGGATGTCGAAGGAAAATAGCCCAGTGTGATAACTCGTAAGACGACTCGAGTTAGCACTTTTTGTTGATAAAAATGAATTTAGCGATTTTTTTTAGATATCTCCATGATGATTAGCAAACATATTCAAGATACTGAATCTAGATACTTTGAGGAGTCCATTATCAAAGACATACAATACAAAAAAGATAAATACATGCATTCATACATATATAATAATAATAATAATAATAATAATAATAATAATAATAATAATATCAATAACAATATTTCTGTCGACAATAGCAACAACTTGTCATACAAACTTCCAAACATACGATGCTATTCAACAAGTAAAAGATCACAATACTTGAGACGAAGGACAAATAAAAGGATGACAGTGGGTGAGCAGGCCTACATACACTGAGCAGTTGGTAGATAGGTTTGCCACTCCCAGTGAATGCACACTGTCGTCACTTTAAAACTTTCAACATGACCAACAGGCCATGCCCCTCTCCCTGACTTACCCTTTCCTAGTAAAGAAAAAAAGAAAAAAAAAGAGAAAATATATATATATATGTGTGTGTGTGTGTGTGTGTGTGTGTGTGTGTGTGTGTGTGTGTGTGTGTGTGTGTGTGTGTGTGTGTGTGTGTGTGTGTGTGTGTGTTCGATTGAAGACCAGAGCTAATTCAATATCCACTATCTTTTTAGTGATTTTCTCAATTTTTCTAATAGTTTGTTTGATTCTTGAGGGGAGGTCAAACACAAGACTTCCGAGATCCATGATGTTATTGTATCGAAAAACATAACACAAAATATAAAATACAAGCTTTCGGTTGAGTCATACAACCATCTTCAGGTAAGATTACATATGAGAGAAATTCGCTAATAGCAGCGACATCAATCCGATACATATACAAAACAGGAGTTTAAATACAAGTAAAAAAGGGGAACTAGGAGAGTTAGGAGTCAGGTACTGGACAGAGGTGAGGTCTTCGCTTCAACAGGACGTAGCTGGACATCTGATCACAGTAGCTGGACGTTTACTCGTTGTTGCCACGCAGCCTCGTTGTGTAGTTGTAAGGTACTAACTGTGTCTGTCTGTATATTAATGATAGGAGTGTTTTGTGTAATGTAGACTCTTTCTAAGATGTGTAGTTTCTTGGTGTTGTTACATTGTTTAAGTTTTTTTGTATTGTTGACTAAATCTTGTCTGTTCGGAGTTTTGTTGTGTGTTTGTGTCATGTGTTTACGTATGCTTCATTCACGGGCGTGCATTGTGAGTCTCCTGCTCACAGAGGTCGTGGTAACACCAATATAAGAAGCATTGAGAAAATCACTAAGATAGTGGATATTGAATTAGCTCTGGTCTTCAATGGAACATGTTTACAAGAAGACTTACTGCCCATTTTTACTTATATATATATATATATATATATATATATATATATATATATATATATATATATATATATATATATATGTTTATATAAGACTTATTGACCCACTGTCTGAGAATGAGATAAGATGGACACAAATTCTGTATATTTCGACCACTATCTGTGGTCCTAAGGGGACCACAGATAGTGGTCGAAATATACATAATTTCTATCCATCTTATCTCATTATCCGGCAGTGGGTTTATTGACCCACTGTCTTACTGACCCACTGTCTTATTTTACAAATGTGTTACATTATATATACATATGCATGTATATACATATATATTATATATATATATATATACATATATATATATATATATATTCATATATATGTATATACCGTATATACATATACATATATCTATATACATATATATGTATATATATACACATACATATATACAATACATATATAAATAAGACTTATTGACCCACTGTCGGAGAATGAGATAAGATGGAGAGAAATTCTGTATATTTCGATAGTGGTCGAAATATACATAATTTCTATCCAACTTATCACATTCTCCGGCAGTGGGTTAGGTTAGGTTTATTGACCCACTGTCTTATTTTACAAATGTGCTACTACATTATATATACATATGTATATATATATATATATATATATATATATATATATATATATATATATATATATATATATATAAGACTTATTGACCCACTGTCGGAGAATGAGATAAGATGGAGAGAAATTCTGTATATTTCGACCACTATCTGTGGTCCTAAGAGGACCACAGATAGTGGTCGAAATATACATAATTTCTATCCATCTTATCTCATTATCCGGCAGTGGGTTTATTGACCCACTGTCTTATTGACCCACTTTCTTATTTTATAAATGTGCTACTACATTATATATACATATGTATGTAGAGACATTGGGACAAATTATGGGAAAGGTGGAGGGTGAAACACGGGTCTTTATCTGATTATCAAGATTATTCCTGACCGGTTTCCTCTGAAGAAGCTATTGTAAGCGAAACCGGTCAGGAATAAACTCGATAATCAGATAAAGACCCGTGTTTCCCCCTCCACCTTTCCCATATGTATGTATGTATATATGTTACAGTAAGAACACGTACCTAGGGATTACGCGTAATCCCTGAATGTTTATTCAGTGAATACGCGTAATCCCCGTTTCACTAACCTAACCTAACCTAACCTAACCTGACCTAACCGAACCTAACCGAACCTAACCGAACCTAACCGAACCTAACCGAACCTAACCTAACCTAACCTAAGGTTAGGTTAGGTTAGGTTAGGTTAGGTTAGGTTAGTGAAACGGGGATTACGCGTATTCACTGAATAAACGGTTAGTGAAACGGGGATTACGCGTATTCACTGAATAAACATTCAGGGATTACGCGTAATCCCTAGGTACGTGTTCTTACTGTAACATATACGTATATATATATATATACATATATACGTATATATATATATATATTATACATATATATATACATATATAGATATATTTGCATAAACCACCGGGAAATTGAAAAAACAGATACCGAGCGTTTTCGTCTATTTACACATTTTCAAAGGTACAAAAAAGTAATACAGAAAGAAACAATAAATACATAAGAAGACAAGGATACTCGGAGAGGACCCATGTTACATTTTATCACACACAATTTTGTCAATAATAAAATTGTCCAATTTAAATAAACCCAAACTCAAGTTCATGTTATATCCAAAATTGGACAATGTTATTACTAACAAAATTGTGTGTGATGAAATGTAACATGGGACCTCTCCGAGTATCCTTGTCTTCTTATGTATTTATTGTTTCTTTCTGTATTGCTTTTTTGTACCTTTGAAAATGTCTAAATAGACGAAAACGTTCGGTATCTGTTTTTTCAATTTCCCAGTGGTTTCTGCAAAAATAGTTTATCACGTGTGTTTGTGAAGTCTTTCCATATATATATATATAGATATAGATATATATATATATATATATATATACACATATATACATATATATAATTATACATATATATTTATATATATATAATTATATATATATATATATTATATACATATATACATATATTATATATATATATATAATATATTTAATATATATATATATATATTATATATATATTAATATTTATATATATATATATATATATATATATATATATATATATATATATATATGTACAACACTGGGATCCAGTAAACATATTTACATTTATTAATAACAATTCACTTTAATTCTAAGCCATCAACGTCGATGAACTCGAGGAGGCATGCATGCAGAAACTGATACGTGGTACAACTAAGGACTCGAACTTAGATTTCCTCGAATTAAAGCGAATTGTGGTAGATAAATAAATGAATTATACACACACACACACACACACACACACACACACACATATATATATATATATACATATATATATATATATATATATATATATATATATATATATATATACATATATACTGTATGTATGACATTAAGTTACTGTCGGAGAAGATGAAACGGAAGATTTACTTATTTCGACCACTATATGTGGGTCTTATGAAGAGGACCACAGATAGTGGTCGAAATATACAGATCTTCTGTTTCTCTTATCTTATTCTCCGATAACGGGTTAATAAGTCTCATATCATACATGTGCTACATTATATCATCCATATATAATACTAATAATAATAACAATGACAGATTTATTTATATCCTCCACCCGACAAACTACATTCATCAACAAGCGTGGAGATGACAAGCTAATTTCAAATCTAATTTCGATCGTATGGTACCCGTAAGATATTTGGGGGAGTTTAACTATTTCGTAGCAACAGCAAAAACTAAAACACCATTGCCTTAAATGATAGGGCATCAATTAGATCAGGCGATCTCTGAACTATCATTAAATACCTTAACAAGCTGTAAACTACACTCTTGCAATCCACCAACGAATCCGTTGCACCAGGTCTCTGTAGGCCAATGGCGAACGTCGTTCCCGACAAGTCCAACTCAATTTAGGATTTCAGACTTGTAGCTGTGGCGGCAAGTGTCATATTATGACATGCTGTTACACAAGAAATTAGGTTGTGTCCACGGTATTGTTAGACCCTTAACTGTGTACGTGCGACTTGCGACTTGCGACTTTGTTTACCAGACGGAAGCACCACATGAACTTGTAAAAGACTTGGGACTTAGGACTTAGGACTTGGGACTTGGGACTTGGGACTTGGGACTTGGGACTTGGGACTTGGGACTTGGGACTTGGGACTTGGGACTTGGGACTTGGGACTTGGGACTTGGGACTTGGGACTTGGGACTTGGGACTTGGGACTTGGGACTTGGGACTTGGGACTTGGGACTTGGGACTTGGGACTTGGGACTTGGGACTTGGGACTTGGGACTTGGGACTTGGGACTTGGGACTTGGGACTTGGGACTTGGGACTTGGGACTTGGGACTTGGGACTTGGGACTTGGGACTTGGGACTTGGGACTTGGGACTTGGGACTTGGGACTTGGGACTTGGGACTTGGGACTTGGGACTTGGGACTTGGGACTT